>NW_026611678.1:300000-375481 GCF_023638135.1 Falco biarmicus | reverse complement strand
CTCAGCCCAGAAAGCAGGTAGAACAACTTTTGTGGTGCCTTTCAGGTGCCTACCAAGGTAGTGTAAAAACTACCAAGAGAACTCCTGTCTGGCACCTTCCCCGGTGGAGTTGTGCATGGGGTGTGTTTGGAACATTTTGTCACCGGCCGACTCCAAAATTCAGCGGTTCCCCATCTCAGCCCAGAAAGCAGGTAGAACAACTTTTGTGGTGCCTTTCAGCTGCCTACCGGAGCAATGTAAAAACTACCAGGAGAACTCCTGTCTGGCACCTTCCCCGGTGGAGTTGTGCATGGGGTGTGTTTGGAACATTTTGTCACCGGCCGACTCCAAAATTCAGCGATTCCCCATCTCAGCCCCGAAAGCAGGTAGAACAACTTTTGTGGTGCCTTTCAGATGCCTACCAAGGTAGTGTAAAAACTACTAAGAGAACTCCTGTCTGGCACCTTCCCCGGTGGAGTTGTGCATGGGGTGTGTTTGGAACATTTTGTCACCAGCCGAGTCCAAAATTCAGGGCGATTCCCCATCTCAGCCCAGAAAGCAGGTAGAACAACTTTTGTGGTGCCTTTCAGCTGCCTACCAAGGTAGTGTAAAAACTACCAAGAGAACTCCTGTCTGGCACCTTCCCCGGTGGAGTTGTGCATGGGGTGTGTTTGGAACATTTTTTCACCGGCCGAGTCCAAAATTCAGCGGTTCCCCATCTCAGCCCAGAAAGCAGGTAGAAAAACTTTTGTGGTGCCTTTCAGCTGCCTACCGGAGCAATGTAAAAACTACCAGGAGAACTCCTGTCTGGCACCTTCCCCGGTGGAGTTGTGCAGGGGGTGTGTTTGGAACATTTTGTCACCAGCCGACTCCAAAATTCAGCGGTTCCCCATCTCAGCCCAGAAAGCAGGTAGAACAACTTTTGTGGTGCCTTTCAGCTGCCTACCAAGGTAGTGTAAAAACTACGAACAGAATTCGTTCCTGGCACCTTCCCCGGTGGAGTTGTGCATGGGGTGTGTTTGGAACATTTTGTCACCGGCCGACTCCAAAATTCAGCGGTTCCCCATCTCAGCCCAGAAAGCAGGTAGAACAACTTTTCTAGTGCCTTTCTCTTGCCTACCGGGGTAGTGTAAAAACTACCAACAGAACTCGTTTCTGGCACCTTCCCCGGAGGAGTTGTGCAGGGTGTGTGTTTGGAACATTTTGTCACCGGCCGACTCCAAAATTCAGCGGTTCCCCATCTCAGCCCAGAAAGCAGGTAGAACAACTTTTGTGGTGTCTTTCAGATGCCTACCGGAGCAATGTAAAAACTACCAGGAGAACTCCTGTCTGGCACCTTCCCCGGTGGAGTTGTGCATGGGGTGTGTTTGGAACATTTTGTCACCGGCCGAGTCCAAAATTCAGCGGTTCCCCATCTCAGCCCAGAAAGCAGGTAGAACAACTTTTGTGGTGCCTTTCAGCTGCCTACCAAGGTAGTGTAAAAACTACCAAGAGAACTCCTGCCTGGCACCTTCCCCGGTGGAGTTGTGCATGGGGTGTGTTTGGAACATTTTGTCACCAGCCGAGTCCAAAATTCAGCGTTTCCCCATCTCAGCCCAGAAAGCAGGTAGAACAACTTTTGTGGTGCCTTTCAGCTGCCTACCAAGGTAGTGTAAAAACTACCAAGAGAACTCCTGTCTGGCACCTTCCCCGGTGGAGTTGTGCATGGGGTGTGTTTGGAACATTTTGTCACCGGCCGACTCCAAAATTCAGCGGTTCCCCATCTCAGCCCAGAAAGCAGGTAGAACAACTTTTGTGGTGTCTTTCAGATGCCTACCGGAGCAATGTAAAAACTACCAGGAGAACTCCTGTCTGGCACCTTCCCCGGTGGAGTTGTGCATGGGGTGTGTTTGGAACATTTTGTCACCAGCCGACTCCAAAATTCAGCGGTTCCCCATCTCAGCCCAGAAAGCAGGTAGAACAACTTTTGTGGTGTCTTTCAGATGCCTACCGGAGCAATGTAAAAACTACCAGGAGAACTCCTGTCTGGCACCTTCCCCGGTGGAGTTGTGCATGGGGTGTCTTTGGAACATTTTGTCACCAGCCGAGTCCAAAATTCAGCTGTTCCCCATCTCAGCCCAGAAAGCCGGTAGAACATCTTTTGTGGTGTCTTTCAGATGCCTACCAAGGTAGTGTAAAAACTACTAAGAGAACTCCTGTCTGGCACCTTCCCCGGTGGAGTTGTGCATGGGGTGTGTTTGGAACATTTTGTCACCGGCCGAGTCCAAAATTCAGCGATTCCCCATCTCAGCCCAGAAAGCAGGTAGAACAACTTTTGTCTTGTCTTTCAGATGCCTACCAAGGTAGTGTAAAAACTACTAAGAGAACTCCTGTCTGGCACCTTCCCCGGTGGAGTTGTGCAGGGGGTGTGTTTGGAACATTTTGTCACCGGCCGACTCCAAAATTCCATGATTCCCCATCTCAGCCCAGAAAGCAGGTAGAACAACTTTTGTCGTGTCTTTCAGATGCCTACCAAGGTAGTGTAAAAACTACCAGGAGAACTCCTGTCTGGCACCTTCCCCGGTGGAGTTGTGCATGGGGTGTGTTTGGAACATTTTTTCACCGGCCGACTCCAAAATTCAGCGATTCCCCATCTCAGCCCAGAAAGCAGGTAGAACAACTTTTGTGGTGCCTTTCAGCTGCCTACCAAGGTAGTGTAAAAACTACCAAGAGAACTCCTGCCTGGCACCTTCCCCGGTGGAGTTGTGCATGGGGTGTGTTTGGAACATTTTGTCACCAGCCGACTCCAAAATTCAGCGGTTCCCCATCTCAGCCCAGAAAGCAGGTACAACTTCTTTTCTTGTGCCTTTCAGCTGCCTACCAAGGTAGTGTAAAAACTACCAGGAGAACTCCTGTCTGGCACCTTCCCCGGTGGAGTTGTGCATGGGGGTGTGTTTGGAACATTTTGTCACCGGCCGACTCCAAAATTCAGCGTTTCCCCATCTCAGCCCAGAAAGCAGGTAGAACAACTTTTCTTGTGCCTTTCAGCTGCCTAACAAGGTAGTGTAAAAACTACCAGGAGAACTCCTGTCTGGCACCTTCCGTGGTGGAGTTGTGCATGGGGTGTCTGTGGAACATTTTGTCACCAGCCGACTCCAAAATTCAGCGATTCCCCATCTCAGCCCAGAAAGCAGGTAGAACAACTTTTGTGGTGTCTTTTAGATGCCTACCAAGGTAGTGTAAAAACTACCAGGAGAACTCCTGTCTGGCACCTTCCCCGGTGGAGTTGTGCATGGGGTGTGTTTGGAACATTTTGTCACCAGCCGACTCCAAAATTCAGCGGTTCCCCATCTCAGCCCTGAAAGCAGGTAAAACAACTTTTGTGGTGTCTTTCAGATGCCTACCAAGGTAGGGTAAAAACTACCAGGAGAACTCCTGTCTGGCACCTTCCCCGGTGGAGTTGTGCATGGGGTGTGTTTGGAACATTTTGTCACCGGCCGACTCCAAAATTCAGCGGTTCCCCATCTCAGCCCAGAAAGCAGGTAGAACAACTTTTGTGGTGTCTTTCAGATGCCTACCAAGGTAGTGTAAAAACTACCAGGAGAACTCCTGTCTGGCACCTTCCCCGGTGGAGTTGTGCATGGGGTTTGTTTGGAACATTTTGTCACCAGCCGACTCCAAAATTCAGCGGTTCCCCATCTCAGCCCAGAAAGCGGGTAGAACATCTTTTGTGGTGCCTTTCAGCTGCCTACCAAGGTAGTGTAAAAACTACCAGGAGAACTCCTGTCTGGCACCTTCCCCGGTGGAGTTGTGCATGGGGTGTGTTTGGAACATTTTGTCACCGGCCGAGTCCAAAATTCAGCGTTTCCCCATCTCAGCCCAGAAAGCAGGTAGAACAACTTTTGTGGTGCCTTTCAGCTGCCTACCGGAGCAATGTAAAAACTACCAGGAGAACTCCTGTCTGGCACCTTCCCCGGTGGAGTTGTGCATAGGGTGTGTTTGGAACATTTTGTCACCAGCCGACTCCAAAATTCAGCGTTTCCCCATCTCAGCCCAGAAAGCAGGTAGAACAACTTTTGTGGTGCCTTTCAGCTGCCTACCAAGGTAGTGTAAAAACTACCAAGAGAACTCCTGTCTGGAACCTTCCCCGGTGGAGTTGTGCATGGGGTGTGTTTGGAACATTTTGTCACCGGCCGACTCCAAAATTCAGCGGTTCCCCATCTCAGCCCAGAAAGCAGGTAGAACAACTTTTGTGGTGTCTTTCAGATGCCTACCGGAACAATGTAAAAACTACCAGGAGAACTCCTGTCTGGCACCTTCCGTGGTGGAGTTGTGCAGGGGGTGTGTTTGGAACATTTTGTCACCAGCCGAGTCCAAAATTCAGCGTTTCCCCATCTCAGCCCAGAAAGCAGGTAGAACAACTTTTGTGGTGCCTTTCAGCTGCCTACCAAGGTAGTGTAAAAACTACCAGGAGAACTCCTGTCTGGCACCTTCCCCGGTGGAGTTGTGCATGGGGTGTGTTTGGAACATTTTGTCACCGGCCGAGTCCAAAATTCAGCGGTTCCCCATCTCAGCCCAGAAAGCAGGTAGAACAACTTTTGTGGTGCCTTTCAGCTGCCTACCAAGGTAGTGTAAAAACTACCAACAGAATTAGTTCCTGGCACCTTCCCCGGTGGAGTTGTGCATGGGGTGTGTTTGGAACATTTTGTCACCGGCCGAGTCCAAAATTCAGCGGTTCCCCATCTCAGACCAGAAAGCAGGAAGAACAACTTTTGTGGTGCCTTTCAAATGCCTACCAAGGTAGTGTAAAAACTACCAACAGAATTCGTTCCTGGCACCTTCCCCGGTGGAGTTGTGCAGGGGGTGTGTTTGGAACATTTTGTCACCAGCCGACTCCAAAATTCAGCGTTTCCCCATCTCAGCCCAGAAAGCAGGTAGAACAACTTTTGTGGTGCCTTTCAAATGCCTACCAAGGTAGTGTAAAAACTACCAGGAGAACTCCTGTCTGGCACCTTCCCCGGTGGAGTTGTGCAGGGGGTGTGTTTGGAACATTTTGTCACCAGCCGAGTCCAAAATTCAGCGTTTCCCCATCTCAGCCCAGAAAGCAGATAGAACAACTTTTGTGGTGCCTTTCAGCTGCCTACCAAGGTAGTGTAAAAACTACCAGGAGAACTCCTGTCTGGCACCTTCCCCGGTGGAGTTGTGCATGGGGTGTGTTTGGAACATTTTGTCACCGGCCGAGTCCAAAATTCAGCGGTTCCCCATCTCAGCCCAGAAAGCAGGTAGAAAAACTTTTGTGGTGCCTTTCAGCTGCCTACCGGAGCAATGTAAAAACTACCAGGAGAACTCCTGTCTGGCACCTTCCCCGGTGGAGTTGTGCATGGGGTGTGTTTGGAACATTTTGTCACCAGCCGACTCCAAAATTCAGCGTTTCTCCATCTCAGCCCAGAAAGCAGGTAGAACAACTTTTGTGGTGCCTTTCAGCTGCCTACCAAGGTAGTGTAAAAACTACCAAGAGAACTCCTGTCTGGCACCTTCCCCGGTGGAGTTGTGCATGGGGTGTGTTTGGAACATTTTGTCACCAGCCGACTCCAAAATTCAGCGTTTCCCCATCTCAGCCCAGAAAGCAGGTAGAACAACTTTTGTGGTGCCTTTCAGATGCCTACCAAGGTAGTGTAAAAACTACCAACAGAATTCGTTCCTGGCACCTTCCCCGGTGGAGTTGTGCATGGGGTGTGTTTGGAACATTTTGTCACCGGCCGACTCCAAAATTCAGCGGTTCCCCATCTCAGCCCAGAAAGCAGGTAGAACAACTTTTGTAGTGCCTTTCTCTTGCCTACCGGGGTAGTGTAAAAACTACCAACAGAACTCGTTTCTGGCACCTTCCCCGGAGGAGTTGTGCAGGGGGTGTGTTTGGAACATTTTGTCACCGGCCGACTCCAAAATTCAGCTGTTCCCCATCTCAGCCCAGAAAGCAGGTAGAACAACTTTTGTGGTGTCTTTCAGATGCCTACCAAGGTAGTGTAAAAACTACCAGGAGAACTCCTGTCTGGCACCTTCCCCGGTGGAGTTGTGCATGGGGTGTGTTTGGAACATTTTGTCACCAGCCGAGTCCAAAATTCAGCGATTCCCCATCTCAGCCCAGAAAGCAGGTAGAACAACTTTTGTGGTGTCTTTCAGATGCCTACCAAGGTAGTGTAAAAACTACCAAGAGAACTCCTGTCTGGCACCTTCCCCGGTGGAGTTGTGCAGGGGGTGTGTTTGGAACATTTTGTCACCGGCCGACTCCAAAATTCAGCGATTCCCCATCTCAGCCCAGAAAGCAGGTAGAACAACTTTTGTGGTGCCTTTCAGCTGCCTACCAAGGTAGTGTAAAAACTACCAAGAGAACTCCTGCCTGGCACCTTCCCCGGTGGAGTTGTGCATGGGGTGTGTTTGGAACATTTTGTCACCAGCCGAGTCCAAAATTCAGCGTTTCCCCATCTCAGCCCAGAAAGCAGGTAGAACAACTTTTGTGGTGCCTTTCAGCTGCCTACCAAGGTAGTGTAAAAACTACCAAGAGAACTCCTGTCTGGCACCTTCCCCGGTGGAGTTGTGCATGGGGTGTGTTTGGAACATTTTGTCACCGGCCGACTCCAAAATTCAGCGGTTCCCCATCTCAGACCAGAAAGCAGGAAGAACAACTTTTGTGGTGCCTTTCAGGTGCCTACCAAGGTAGTGTAAAAACTACTAAGAGAACTCCTGTCTGGCACCTTCCCCGGTGGAGTTGTGCAGGGGGTGTGTTTGGAACATTTTGTCACCGGCCGAGTCCAAAATTCAGCGGTTCCCCATCTCAGCCCAGAAAGCAGGTAGAACAACTTTTGTGGTGCCTTTCAAATGCCCACCAAGGTAGTGTAAAAACTACCAGGAGAACTCCTGTCTGGCACCTTCCGTGGTGGAGTTGTGCATGGGGTGTGTTTGGAACATTTTGTCACCAGCCGAGTCCAAAATTCAGCGTTTCCCCATCTCAGCCCAGAAAGCAGGTAGAACAACTTTTGTGGTGCCTTTCAGGTGCCTACCAAGGTAGTGTAAAAACTACCAGGAGAACTCCTGTCTGGCACCTTCCCCGGTGGAGTTGTGCATGGGGTGTGTTTGGAACATTTTGTCACCGGCCGACTCCAAAATTCAGCGGTTCCCCATCTCAGCCCAGAAAGCAGGTAGAACAACTTTTGTGGTGCCTTTCAGCTGCCTACCAAGGTAGTGTAAAAACTACCAAGAGAACTCCTGTCTGGCACCTTCCCCGGTGGAGTTGTGCATGGGGTGTGTTTGGAACATTTTGTCACCGGCCGACTCCAAAATTCAGCGGTTCCCCATCTCAGACCAGAAAGCAGGAAGAACAACTTTTGTGGTGCCTTTCAAATGCCTACCAAGGTAGTGTAAAAACTACCAGGAGAACTCCTGTCTGGCGCCTTCCCCGGTGGAGTTGTGCAGGGGGTGTGTTTGGAACATTTTGTCACCAGCCGACTCCAAAATTCAGCGTTTCCCCATCTCAGCCCAGAAAGCAGGTAGAACAACTTTTGTGGTGCCTTTCAAATGCCCACCAAGGTAGTGTAAAAACTACCAAGAGAACTCCTGTCTGGCACCTTCCCCGGTGGAGTTTTGCATGGGGTGTGCTTGGAACATTTTGTCACCGGCCGACTCCAAAATTCAGCGATTCCCCATCTCAGCCCCGAAAGCAGGAAGAACAACTTTTGTGGTGCCTTTCAAATGCCTACCAAGGTAGTGTAAAAACTACCAGGAGAACTCCTGTCTGGCACCTTTCCCGGTGGAGTTGTGAAGGGGGTGTGTTTGGAACATTTTGTCACCAGCCGACTCCAAAATTCAGCGTTTCCCCATCTCAGCCCAGAAAGCAGGTAGAACAACTTTTGTGGTGCCTTTCAAATGCCTACCGGAGCAATGTAAAAACTACCAGGAGAACTCCTGTCTGGCACCTTCCCCGGTGGAGTTGTGCATGGGGTGTGTTTGGAACATTTTGTCACCGGCCGAGTCCAAAATTCAGCTGTTCCCCATCTCAGCCCAGAAAGCAGGTAGAACAACTTTTGTGGTGCCTTTCAGCTGCCTACCAAGGTAGTGTAAAAACTACCAAGAGAACTCCTGTCTGGCACCTTCCCCGGTGGAGTTGTGCATGGGGTGTGTTTGGAACATTTTGTCACCGGCCGACTCCAAAATTCAGCGGTTCCCCATCTCAGACCAGAAAGCAGGAAGAACAACTTTTGTGGTGCCTTTCAAATGCCTACCAAGGTAGTGTAAAAACTACCAGGAGAACTCCTGTCTGGCACCTTCCCCGGTGGAGTTGTGCAGGGGGTGTGTTTGGAACATTTTGTCACCAGCCGACTCCAAAATTCAGCGTTTCCCCATCTCAGCCCAGAAAGCAGGTAGAACAACTTTTGTGGTGCCTTTCAAATGCCCACCAAGGTAGTGTAAAAACTACCAGGAGAACTCCTGTCTGGCACCTTCCCCGGTGGAGTTGTGCAGGGGGTGTGTTTGGAACATTTTGTCACCGGCCGACTCCAAAATTCAGCGATTCCCCATCTCAGCCCAGAAAGCAGGTAGAACAACTTTTGTCGTGTCTTTCAGATGCCTACCAAGGTAGTGTAAAAACTACCAGGAGAACTCCTGTCTGGCACCTTCCCCGGTGGAGTTGTGCATGGGGTGTGTTTGGAACATTTTGTCACCAGCCGAGTCCAAAATTCAGCGTTTCCCCATCTCAGCCCAGAAAGCAGGTAGAACAACTTTTGTGGTGCCTTTCAGCTGCCTACCAAGGTAGTGTAAAAACTACCAAGAGAACTCCTGTCTGGCACCTTCCCCGGTGGAGTTGTGCATGGGGTGTGTTTGGAACATTTTGTCACCGGCCGAGTCCAAAATTCAGCGGTTCCCCATCTCAGCCCAGAAAGCAGGTAGAAAAACTTTTGTGGTGCCTTTCAGATGCCTACCGGAGCAATGTAAAAACTACCAGGAGAACTCCTGTCTGGCACCTTCCCCGGTGGAGTTGTGCATGGGGTGTGTTTGGAACATTTTGTCACCAGCCGACTCCAAAATTCAGCGGTTCCCCATCTCAGCCCAGAAAGCAGGTAGAACAACTTTTGTGGTGCCTTTCAGCTGCCTACCAAGGTAGTGTAAAAACTACCAACAGAATTCGTTCCTGGCACCTTCCCCGGTGGAGTTGTGCATGGGGTGTGTTTGGAACATTTTGTCACCGGCCGAGTCCAAAATTCAGCGGTTCCCCATCTCAGACCAGAAAGCAGGAAGAACAACTTTTGTGGTGCCTTTCAAATGCCTACCAAGGTAGTGTAAAAACTACCAGGAGAACTCCTGTCTGGCACCTTCCCCGGTGGAGTTGTGCAGGGGGTGTGTTTGGAACATTTTGTCACCAGCCGACTCCAAAATTCAGCGGTTCCCCATCTCAGCCCAGAAAGCAGGTAGAACAACTTTTGTGGTGCCTTTCAAATGCCCACCAAGGTAGTGTAAAAACTACCAGGAGAACTCCTGTCTGGCACCTTCCCCGGTGGAGTTGTGCATGGGGTGTGTTTGGAACATTTTGTCACCAGCCGAGTCCAAAATTCAGCGTTTCCCCATCTCAGCCCAGAAAGCAGGTAGAACAACTTTTGTGGTGCCTTTCAAATGCCCACCAAGGTAGTGTAAAAACTACCAGGAGAACTCCTGTCTGGCACCTTCCCCGGTGGAGTTGTGCATGGGGTGTGTTTGGAACATTTTGTCACCAGCCGACTCCAAAATTCAGCGGTTCCCCATCTCAGCCCAGAAAGCAGGTAGAACAACTTTTGTGGTGCCTTTCAGCTGCCTACCAAGGTAGTGTAAAAACTACCAAGAGAACTCCTGTCTGGCACCTTCCCCGGTGGAGTTGTGCATGGGGTGTGTTTGGAACATTTTGTCACCGGCCGACTCCAAAATTCAGCGGTTCCCCATCTCAGACCAGAAAGCAGGAAGAACAACTTTTGTGGTGCCTTTCAAATGCCTACCAAGGTAGTGTAAAAACTACCAGGAGAACTCCTGTCTGGCACCTTCCCCGGTGGAGTTGTGCAGGGGGTGTGTTTGGAACATTTTGTCACCAGCCGACTCCAAAATTCAGCGTTTCCCCATCTCAGCCCAGAAAGCAGGTAGAACAACTTTTGTGGTGACTTTCAAATGCCCACCAAGGTAGTGTAAAAACTACCAGGAGAACTCCTGTCTGGCACCTTCCCCGGTGGAGTTGTGCGTGGGGTGTGTTTGGAACATTTTGTCACCGGCCGACTCCAAAATTCAGCGATTCCCCATCTCAGCCCCGAAAGCATGTAGAACAACTTTTGTCTTGTCTTTCAGATGCCTACCAAGGTAGTGTAAAAACTACTAAGAGAACTCCTGTCTGGCACCTTCCCCGGTGGAGTTGTGCATGGGGTGTGTTTGGAACATTTTGTCACCAGCCGAGTCCAAAATTCAGCGTTTCCCCATCTCAGCCCAGAAAGCAGGTAGAACAACTTTTGTGGTGCCTTTCAGCTGCCTACCAAGGTAGTGTAAAAACTACCAGGAGAACTCCTGTCTGGCACCTTCCCCGGTGGAGTTGTGCATGGGGTGTGTTTGGAACATTTTTTCACCGGCCGAGTCCAAAATTCAGCGGTTCCCCATCTCAGCCCAGAAAGCAGGTAGAAAAACTTTTGTGGTGCCTTTCAGCTGCCTACCGGAGCAATGTAAAAACTACCAAGAGAACTCCTGTCTGGCACCTTCCCCGGTGGAGTTGTGCATGGGGTGTGTTTGGAACATTTTGTCACCAGCCGACTCCAAAATTCAGCGTTTCTCCATCTCAGCCCAGAAAGCAGGTAGAACAACTTTTGTGGTGCCTTTCAGCTGCCTACCAAGGTAGTGTAAAAACTACCAGGAGAACTCCTGTCTGGCACCTTCCCCGGTGGAGTTGTGCATGGGGTGTGTTTGGAACATTTTGTCACCAGCCGACTCCAAAATTCAGCGGTTCCCCATCTCAGCCCAGAAAGCAGGTAGAACAACTTTTGTGGTGCCTTTCAGCTGCCTACCAAGGTAGTGTAAAAACTACCAACAGAATTCGTTCCTGGCACCTTCCCCGGTGGAGTTGTGCATGGGGTGTGTTTGGAACATTTTGTCACCGGCCGACTCCAAAATTCAGCGGTTCCCCATCTCAGCCCAGAAAGCAGGTAGAACAACTTTTGTAGTGCCTTTCTCTTGCCTACCGGGGTAGTGTAAAAACTACCAACAGAACTCGTTTCTGGCACCTTCCCCGGAGGAGTTGTGCAGGGGGTGTGTTTGGAACATTTTGTCACCGGCCGACTCCAAAATTCAGCTGTTCCCCATCTCAGCCCAGAAAGCAGGTAGAACAACTTTTGTGGTGTCTTTCAGATGCCTACCAAGGTAGTGTAAAAACTACCAGGAGAACTCCTGTCTGGCACCTTCCCCGGTGGAGTTGTGCATGGGGTGTGTTTGGAACATTTTGTCACCAGCCGAGTCCAAAATTCAGCGATTCCCCATCTCAGCCCAGAAAGCAGGTAGAACAACTTTTGTGGTGTCTTTCAGATGCCTACCAAGGTAGTGTAAAAACTACCAAGAGAACTCCTGTCTGGCACCTTCCCCGGTGGAGTTGTGCAGGGGGTGTGTTTGGAACATTTTGTCACCGGCCGACTCCAAAATTCAGCGATTCCCCATCTCAGCCCAGAAAGCAGGTAGAACAACTTTTGTGGTGCCTTTCAGCTGCCTACCAAGGTAGTGTAAAAACTACCAAGAGAACTCCTGCCTGGCACCTTCCCCGGTGGAGTTGTGCATGGGGTGTGTTTGGAACATTTTGTCACCAGCCGAGTCCAAAATTCAGCGTTTCCCCATCTCAGCCCAGAAAGCAGGTAGAACAACTTTTGTGGTGCCTTTCAGCTGCCTACCAAGGTAGTGTAAAAACTACCAAGAGAACTCCTGTCTGGCACCTTCCCCGGTGGAGTTGTGCATGGGGTGTGTTTGGAACATTTTGTCACCGGCCGACTCCAAAATTCAGCGGTTCCCCATCTCAGACCAGAAAGCAGGAAGAACAACTTTTGTGGTGCCTTTCAAATGCCTACCAAGGTAGTGTAAAAACTACCAGGAGAACTCCTGTCTGGCACCTTCCCCGGTGGAGTTGTGCAGGGGGTGTGTTTGGAACATTTTGTCACCGGCCGAGTCCAAAATTCAGCGGTTCCCCATCTCAGCCCAGAAAGCAGGTAGAACAACTTTTGTGGTGCCTTTCAAATGCCCACCAAGGTAGTGTAAAAACTACCAGGAGAACTCCTGTCTGGCACCTTCCCCGGTGGAGTTGTGCATGGGGTGTGTTTGGAACATTTTGTCACCAGCCGAGTCCAAAATTCAGCGTTTCCCCATCTCAGCCCAGAAAGCAGGTAGAACAACTTTTGTGGTGCCTTTCAGGTGCCTACCAAGGTAGTGTAAAAACTACCAGGAGAACTCCTGTCTGGCACCTTCCCCGGTGGAGTTGTGCATGGGGTGTGTTTGGAACATTTTGTCACCGGCCGAGTCCAAAATTCAGCGGTTCCCCATCTCAGCCCAGAAAGCAGGTAGAACAACTTTTGTGGTGCCTTTCAGCTGCCTACCAAGGTAGTGTAAAAACTACCAAGAGAACTCCTGTCTGGCACCTTCCCCGGTGGAGTTGTGCATGGGGTGTGTTTGGAACATTTTGTCACCGGCCGACTCCAAAATTCAGCGGTTCCCCATCTCAGACCAGAAAGCAGGAAGAACAACTTTTGTGGTGCCTTTCAAATGCCTACCAAGGTAGTGTAAAAACTACCAGGAGAACTCCTGTCTGGCACCTTCCCCGGTGGAGTTGTGCAGGGGGTGTGTTTGGAACATTTTGTCACCAGCCGACTCCAAAATTCAGCGTTTCCCCATCTCAGCCCAGAAAGCAGGTAGAACAACTTTTGTGGTGCCTTTCAAATGCCCACCAAGGTAGTGTAAAAACTACCAAGAGAACTCCTGTCTGGCACCTTCCCCGGTGGAGTTCTGCATGGGGTGTGCTTGGAACATTTTGTCACCGGCCGACTCCAAAATTCAGCGATTCCCCATCTCAGCCCCGAAAGCAGGAAGAACAACTTTTGTGGTGCCTTTCAAATGCCTACCAAGGTAGTGTAAAAACTACCAGGAGAACTCCTGTCTGGCACCTTTCCCGGTGGAGTTGTGCAGGGGGTGTGTTTGGAACATTTTGTCACCAGCCGACTCCAAAATTCAGCGGTTCCCCATCTCAGACCAGAAAGCAGGAAGAACAACTTTTGTGGTGCCTTTCAAATGCCTACCAAGGTAGTGTAAAAACTACCAGGAGAACTCCTGTCTGGCACCTTCCCCGGTGGAGTTGTGCAGGGGGTGTGTTTGGAACATTTTGTCACCAGCCGACTCCAAAATTCAGCGGTTCCCCATCTCAGCCCAGAAAGCAGGTAGAACAACTTTTGTGGTGCCTTTCAAATGCCCACCAAGGTAGTGTAAAAACTACCAGGAGAACTCCTGTCTGGCACCTTCCCCGGTGGAGTTGTGCATGGGGTGTGTTTGGAACATTTTGTCACCAGCCGAGTCCAAAATTCAGCGTTTCCCCATCTCAGCCCAGAAAGCAGGTAGAACAACTTTTGTGGTGCCTTTCAAATGCCCACCAAGGTAGTGTAAAAACTACCAGGAGAACTCCTGTCTGGCACCTTCCCCGGTGGAGTTGTGCATGGGGTGTGTTTGGAACATTTTGTCACCAGCCGACTCCAAAATTCAGCGGTTCCCCATCTCAGCCCAGAAAGCAGGTAGAACAACTTTTGTGGTGCCTTTCAGCTGCCTACCAAGGTAGTGTAAAAACTACCAAGAGAACTCCTGTCTGGCACCTTCCCCGGTGGAGTTGTGCATGGGGTGTGTTTGGAACATTTTGTCACCGGCCGACTCCAAAATTCAGCGGTTCCCCATCTCAGACCAGAAAGCAGGAAGAACAACTTTTGTGGTGCCTTTCAAATGCCTACCAAGGTAGTGTAAAAACTACCAGGAGAACTCCTGTCTGGCACCTTCCCCGGTGGAGTTGTGCAGGGGGTGTGTTTGGAACATTTTGTCACCAGCCGACTCCAAAATTCAGCGTTTCCCCATCTCAGCCCAGAAAGCAGGTAGAACAACTTTTGTGGTGACTTTCAAATGCCCACCAAGGTAGTGTAAAAACTACCAGGAGAACTCCTGTCTGGCACCTTCCCCGGTGGAGTTGTGCGTGGGGTGTGTTTGGAACATTTTGTCACCGGCCGACTCCAAAATTCAGCGATTCCCCATCTCAGCCCCGAAAGCATGTAGAACAACTTTTGTCTTGTCTTTCAGATGCCTACCAAGGTAGTGTAAAAACTACTAAGAGAACTCCTGTCTGGCACCTTCCCCGGTGGAGTTGTGCATGGGGTGTGTTTGGAACATTTTGTCACCAGCCGAGTCCAAAATTCAGCGTTTCCCCATCTCAGCCCAGAAAGCAGGTAGAACAACTTTTGTGGTGCCTTTCAGCTGCCTACCAAGGTAGTGTAAAAACTACCAGGAGAACTCCTGTCTGGCACCTTCCCCGGTGGAGTTGTGCATGGGGTGTGTTTGGAACATTTTTTCACCGGCCGAGTCCAAAATTCAGCGGTTCCCCATCTCAGCCCAGAAAGCAGGTAGAAAAACTTTTGTGGTGCCTTTCAGCTGCCTACCGGAGCAATGTAAAAACTACCAAGAGAACTCCTGTCTGGCACCTTCCCCGGTGGAGTTGTGCATGGGGTGTGTTTGGAACATTTTGTCACCAGCCGACTCCAAAATTCAGCGTTTCTCCATCTCAGCCCAGAAAGCAGGTAGAACAACTTTTGTGGTGCCTTTCAGCTGCCTACCAAGGTAGTGTAAAAACTACCAGGAGAACTCCTGTCTGGCACCTTCCCCGGTGGAGTTGTGCATGGGGTGTGTTTGGAACATTTTGTCACCAGCCGACTCCAAAATTCAGCGGTTCCCCATCTCAGCCCAGAAAGCAGGTAGAACAACTTTTGTGGTGCCTTTCAGCTGCCTACCAAGGTAGTGTAAAAACTACCAACAGAATTCGTTCCTGGCACCTTCCCCGGTGGAGTTGTGCATGGGGTGTGTTTGGAACATTTTGTCACCGGCCGACTCCAAAATTCAGCGGTTCCCCATCTCAGCCCAGAAAGCAGGTAGAACAACTTTTGTAGTGCCTTTCTCTTGCCTACCGGGGTAGTGTAAAAACTACCAACAGAACTCGTTTCTGGCACCTTCCCCGGAGGAGTTGTGCAGGGGGTGTGTTTGGAACATTTTGTCACCGGCCGACTCCAAAATTCAGCTGTTCCCCATCTCAGCCCAGAAAGCAGGTAGAACAACTTTTGTGGTGTCTTTCAGATGCCTACCAAGGTAGTGTAAAAACTACCAGGAGAACTCCTGTCTGGCACCTTCCCCGGTGGAGTTGTGCATGGGGTGTGTTTGGAACATTTTGTCACCAGCCGAGTCCAAAATTCAGCGATTCCCCATCTCAGCCCAGAAAGCAGGTAGAACAACTTTTGTGGTGTCTTTCAGATGCCTACCAAGGTAGTGTAAAAACTACCAAGAGAACTCCTGTCTGGCACCTTCCCCGGTGGAGTTGTGCAGGGGGTGTGTTTGGAACATTTTGTCACCGGCCGACTCCAAAATTCAGCGATTCCCCATCTCAGCCCAGAAAGCAGGTAGAACAACTTTTGTGGTGCCTTTCAGCTGCCTACCAAGGTAGTGTAAAAACTACCAAGAGAACTCCTGCCTGGCACCTTCCCCGGTGGAGTTGTGCATGGGGTGTGTTTGGAACATTTTGTCACCAGCCGAGTCCAAAATTCAGCGTTTCCCCATCTCAGCCCAGAAAGCAGGTAGAACAACTTTTGTGGTGCCTTTCAGCTGCCTACCAAGGTAGTGTAAAAACTACCAAGAGAACTCCTGTCTGGCACCTTCCCCGGTGGAGTTGTGCATGGGGTGTGTTTGGAACATTTTGTCACCGGCCGACTCCAAAATTCAGCGGTTCCCCATCTCAGACCAGAAAGCAGGAAGAACAACTTTTGTGGTGCCTTTCAAATGCCTACCAAGGTAGTGTAAAAACTACCAGGAGAACTCCTGTCTGGCACCTTCCCCGGTGGAGTTGTGCAGGGGGTGTGTTTGGAACATTTTGTCACCGGCCGAGTCCAAAATTCAGCGGTTCCCCATCTCAGCCCAGAAAGCAGGTAGAACAACTTTTGTGGTGCCTTTCAAATGCCCACCAAGGTAGTGTAAAAACTACCAGGAGAACTCCTGTCTGGCACCTTCCCCGGTGGAGTTGTGCATGGGGTGTGTTTGGAACATTTTGTCACCAGCCGAGTCCAAAATTCAGCGTTTCCCCATCTCAGCCCAGAAAGCAGGTAGAACAACTTTTGTGGTGCCTTTCAGGTGCCTACCAAGGTAGTGTAAAAACTACCAGGATAACTCCTGTCTGGCACCTTCCCCGGTGGAGTTGTGCATGGGGTGTGTTTGGAACATTTTGTCACCGGCCGAGTCCAAAATTCAGCGGTTCCCCATCTCAGCCCAGAAAGCAGGTAGAACAACTTTTGTGGTGCCTTTCAGCTGCCTACCAAGGTAGTGTAAAAACTACCAAGAGAACTCCTGTCTGGCACCTTCCCCGGTGGAGTTGTGCATGGGGTGTGTTTGGAACATTTTGTCACCGGCCGACTCCAAAATTCAGCGGTTCCCCATCTCAGACCAGAAAGCAGGAAGAACAACTTTTGTGGTGCCTTTCAAATGCCTACCAAGGTAGTGTAAAAACTACCAGGAGAACTCCTGTCTGGCACCTTCCCCGGTGGAGTTGTGCAGGGGGTGTGTTTGGAACATTTTGTCACCAGCCGACTCCAAAATTCAGCGTTTCCCCATCTCAGCCCAGAAAGCAGGTAGAACAACTTTTGTGGTGCCTTTCAAATGCCCACCAAGGTAGTGTAAAAACTACCAAGAGAACTCCTGTCTGGCACCTTCCCCGGTGGAGTTCTGCATGGGGTGTGCTTGGAACATTTTGTCACCGGCCGACTCCAAAATTCAGCGATTCCCCATCTCAGCCCCGAAAGCAGGAAGAACAACTTTTGTGGTGCCTTTCAAATGCCTACCAAGGTAGTGTAAAAACTACCAGGAGAACTCCTGTCTGGCACCTTTCCCGGTGGAGTTGTGCAGGGGGTGTGTTTGGAACATTTTGTCACCAGCCGACTCCAAAATTCAGCGTTTCCCCATCTCAGCCCAGAAAGCAGGTAGAACAACTTTTGTGGTGCCTTTCAAATGCCTACCGGAGCAATGTAAAAACTACCAGGAGAACTCCTGTCTGGCACCTTCCCCGGTGGAGTTGTGCATGGGGTGTGTTTGGAACATTTTGTCACCGGCCGAGTCCAAAATTCAGCTGTTCCCCATCTCAGCCCAGAAAGCAGGTAGAACAACTTTTGTGGTGCCTTTCAGCTGCCTACCAAGGTAGTGTAAAAACTACCAAGAGAACTCCTGTCTGGCACCTTCCCCGGTGGAGTTGTGCATGGGGTGTGTTTGGAACATTTTGTCACCGGCCGACTCCAAAATTCAGCGGTTCCCCATCTCAGACCAGAAAGCAGGAAGAACAACTTTTGTGGTGCCTTTCAAATGCCTACCAAGGTAGTGTAAAAACTACCAGGAGAACTCCTGTCTGGCACCTTCCCCGGTGGAGTTGTGCAGGGGGTGTGTTTGGAACATTTTGTCACCAGCCGACTCCAAAATTCAGCGTTTCCCCATCTCAGCCCAGAAAGCAGGTAGAACAACTTTTGTGGTGCCTTTCAAATGCCCACCAAGGTAGTGTAAAAACTACCAGGAGAACTCCTGTCTGGCACCTTCCCCGGTGGAGTTGTGCAGGGGGTGTGTTTGGAACATTTTGTCACCGGCCGACTCCAAAATTCAGCGATTCCCCATCTCAGCCCAGAAAGCAGGTAGAACAACTTTTGTCGTGTCTTTCAGATGCCTACCAAGGTAGTGTAAAAACTACCAGGAGAACTCCTGTCTGGCACCTTCCCCGGTGGAGTTGTGCATGGGGTGTGTTTGGAACATTTTGTCACCAGCCGACTCCAAAATTCAGCGGTTCCCCATCTCAGCCCAGAAAGCAGGTAGAACAACTTTTGTGGTGCCTTTCAGCTGCCTACCAAGGTAGTGTAAAAACTACCAACAGAATTCGTTCCTGGCACCTTCCCCGGTGGAGTTGTGCATGGGGTGTGTTTGGAACATTTTGTGACCGGCCGACTCCAAAATTCAGCGGTTCCCCATCTCAGCCCAGAAAGCAGGTAGAACAACATTTGTAGTGCCTTTCTCTTGCCTACCGGGGTAGTGTAAAAACTACCAACAGAACTCGTTTCTGGCACCTTCCCCGGAGGAGTTGTGCAGGGGGTGTGTTTGGAACATTTTGTCACCGGCCGACTCCAAAATTCAGCTGTTCCCCATCTCAGCCCAGAAAGCAGGTAGAACAACTTTTGTGGTGTCTTTCAGATGCCTACCAAGGTAGTGTAAAAACTACCAGGAGAACTCCTGTCTGGCACCTTCCCCGGTGGAGTTGTGCATGGGGTGTGTTTGGAACATTTTGTCACCAGCCGAGTCCAAAATTCAGCGATTCCCCATCTCAGCCCAGAAAGCAGGTAGAACAACTTTTGTGGTGTCTTTCAGATGCCTACCAAGGTAGTGTAAAAACTACCAAGAGAACTCCTGTCTGGCACCTTCCCCGGTGGAGTTGTGCAGGGGGTGTGTTTGGAACATTTTGTCACCGGCCGACTCCAAAATTCAGCGATTCCCCATCTCAGCCCAGAAAGCAGGTAGAACAACTTTTGTGGTGCCTTTCAGCTGCCTACCAAGGTAGTGTAAAAACTACCAAGAGAACTCCTGCCTGGCACCTTCCCCGGTGGAGTTGTGCATGGGGTGTGTTTGGAACATTTTGTCACCAGCCGAGTCCAAAATTCAGCGTTTCCCCATCTCAGCCCAGAAAGCAGGTAGAACAACTTTTGTGGTGCCTTTCAGCTGCCTACCAAGGTAGTGTAAAAACTACCAAGAGAACTCCTGTCTGGCACCTTCCCCGGTGGAGTTGTGCATGGGGTGTGTTTGGAACATTTTGTCACCGGCCGACTCCAAAATTCAGCGGTTCCCCATCTCAGACCAGAAAGCAGGAAGAACAACTTTTGTGGTGCCTTTCAAATGCCTACCAAGGTAGTGTAAAAACTACCAGGAGAACTCCTGTCTGGCACCTTCCCCGGTGGAGTTGTGCAGGGGGTGTGTTTGGAACATTTTGTCACCGGCCGAGTCCAAAATTCAGCGGTTCCCCATCTCAGCCCAGAAAGCAGGTAGAACAACTTTTGTGGTGCCTTTCAAATGCCCACCAAGGTAGTGTAAAAACTACCAGGAGAACTCCTGTCTGGCACCTTCCCCGGTGGAGTTGTGCATGGGGTGTGTTTGGAACATTTTGTCACCAGCCGAGTCCAAAATTCAGCGTTTCCCCATCTCAGCCCAGAAAGCAGGTAGAACAACTTTTGTGGTGCCTTTCAGGTGCCTACCAAGGTAGTGTAAAAACTACCAGGATAACTCCTGTCTGGCACCTTCCCCGGTGGAGTTGTGCATGGGGTGTGTTTGGAACATTTTGTCACCGGCCGAGTCCAAAATTCAGCGGTTCCCCATCTCAGCCCAGAAAGCAGGTAGAACAACTTTTGTGGTGCCTTTCAGCTGCCTACCAAGGTAGTGTAAAAACTACCAAGAGAACTCCTGTCTGGCACCTTCCCCGGTGGAGTTGTGCATGGGGTGTGTTTGGAACATTTTGTCACCGGCCGACTCCAAAATTCAGCGGTTCCCCATCTCAGACCAGAAAGCAGGAAGAACAACTTTTGTGGTGCCTTTCAAATGCCTACCAAGGTAGTGTAAAAACTACCAGGAGAACTCCTGTCTGGCACCTTCCCCGGTGGAGTTGTGCAGGGGGTGTGTTTGGAACATTTTGTCACCAGCCGACTCCAAAATTCAGCGTTTCCCCATCTCAGCCCCGAAAGCAGGTAGAACAACTTTTGTGGTGCCTTTCAAATGCCCACCAAGGTAGTGTAAAAACTACCAAGAGAACTCCTGTCTGGCACCTTCCCCGGTGGAGTTCTGCATGGGGTGTGCTTGGAACATTTTGTCACCGGCCGACTCCAAAATTCAGCGATTCCCCATCTCAGCCCCGAAAGCAGGAAGAACAACTTTTGTGGTGCCTTTCAAATGCCTACCAAGGTAGTGTAAAAACTACCAGGAGAACTCCTGTCTGGCACCTTTCCCGGTGGAGTTGTGCAGGGGGTGTGTTTGGAACATTTTGTCACCAGCCGACTCCAAAATTCAGCGTTTCCCCATCTCAGCCCAGAAAGCAGGTAGAACAACTTTTGTGGTGCCTTTCAAATGCCTACCGGAGCAATGTAAAAACTACCAGGAGAACTCCTGTCTGGCACCTTCCCCGGTGGAGTTGTGCATGGGGTGTGTTTGGAACATTTTGTCACCGGCCGAGTCCAAAATTCAGCTGTTCCCCATCTCAGCCCAGAAAGCAGGTAGAACAACTTTTGTGGTGCCTTTCAGCTGCCTACCAAGGTAGTGTAAAAACTACCAAGAGAACTCCTGTCTGGCACCTTCCCCGGTGGAGTTGTGCATGGGGTGTGTTTGGAACATTTTGTCACCGGCCGACTCCAAAATTCAGCGGTTCCCCATCTCAGACCAGAAAGCAGGAAGAACAACTTTTGTGGTGCCTTTCAAATGCCTACCAAGGTAGTGTAAAAACTACCAGGAGAACTCCTGTCTGGCACCTTCCCCGGTGGAGTTGTGCAGGGGGTGTGTTTGGAACATTTTGTCACCAGCCGACTCCAAAATTCAGCGTTTCCCCATCTCAGCCCAGAAAGCAGGTAGAACAACTTTTGTGGTGCCTTTCAAATGCCCACCAAGGTAGTGTAAAAACTACCAGGAGAACTCCTGTCTGGCACCTTCCCCGGTGGAGTTGTGCAGGGGGTGTGTTTGGAACATTTTGTCACCGGCCGACTCCAAAATTCAGCGATTCCCCATCTCAGCCCAGAAAGCAGGTAGAACAACTTTTGTGGTGTCTTTCAGATGCCTACCAAGGTAGTGTAAAAACTACCAGGAGAACTCCTGTCTGGCACCTTCCCCGGTGGAGTTGTGCATGGGGTGTGTTTGGAACATTTTGTCACCAGCCGAGTCCAAAATTCAGCGTTTCCCCATCTCAGCCCAGAAAGCAGGTAGAACAACTTTTGTGGTGCCTTTCAGCTGCCTACCAAGGTAGTGTAAAAACTACCAAGAGAACGCCTGTCTGGCACCTTCCCCGGTGGAGTTGTGCATGGGGTGTGTTTGGAACATTTTGTCACCGGCCGACTCCAAAATTCAGCGGTTCCCCATCTCAGCCAAGAAAGCAGGTAGAAAAACTTTTGTGGTGCCTTTCAGATGCCTACCGGAGCAATGTAAAAACTACCAGGAGAACTCCTGTCTGGCACCTTCCCCGGTGGAGTTGTGCATGGGGTGTGTTTGGAACATTTTGTCACCAGCCGACTCCAAAATTCAGCGGTTCCCCATCTCAGCCCAGAAAGCAGGTAGAACAACTTTTGTGGTGCCTTTCAGCTGCCTACCAAGGTAGTGTAAAAACTACCAAGAGAACTCCTGTCTGGCACCTTCCCCGGTGGAGTTGTGCATGGGGTGTGTTTGGAACATTTTGTCACCAGCCGACTCCAAAATTCAGCGGTTCCCCATCTCAGCCCAGAAAGCAGGTAGAACAACTTTTGTGGTGCCTTTCAGATGCCTACCAAGGTAGTGTAAAAACTACCAACAGAATTCGTTCCTGGCACCTTCCCCGGTGGAGTTGTGCATGGGGTGTGTTTGGAACATTTTGTCACCGGCCGAGTCCAAAATTCAGCGGTTCCCCATCTCAGCCCAGAAAGCAGGAAGAACAACTTTTGTGGTGCCTTTCAAATGCCTACCAAGGTAGTGTAAAAACTACCAGGAGAACTCCTGTCTGGCACCTTCCCCGGTGGAGTTGTGCAGGGGGTGTGTTTGGAACATTTTGTCACCAGCCGACTCCAAAATTCAGCGGTTCCCCATCTCAGCCCAAAAAACAGGTAGAACAACTTTTGTGGTGCCTTTCAAATGCCCACCAAGGTAGTGTAAAAACTACCAGGAGAACTCCTGTCTGGCACCTTCCCCGGTGGAGTTGTGCATGGGGTGTGTTTGGAACATTTTGTCACCAGCCGAGTCCAAAATTCAGCGATTCCCCATCTCAGCCCAGAAAGCAGGTAGAACAACTTTTGTGGTGTCTTTCAGATGCCTACCAAGGTAGTGTAAAAACTACCAAGAGAACTCCTGTCTGGCACCTTCCCCGGTGGAGTTGTGCAGGGGGTGTGTTTGGAACATTTTGTCACCGGCCGACTCCAAAATTCAGCGATTCCCCATCTCAGCCCAGAAAGCAGGTAGAACAACTTTTGTGGTGCCTTTCAGCTGCCTACCAAGGTAGTGTAAAAACTACCAAGAGAACTCCTGCCTGGCACCTTCCCCGGTGGAGTTGTGCATGGGGTGTGTTTGGAACATTTTGTCACCAGCCGAGTCCAAAATTCAGCGTTTCCCCATCTCAGCCCAGAAAGCAGGTAGAACAACTTTTGTGGTGCCTTTCAGCTGCCTACCAAGGTAGTGTAAAAACTACCAAGAGAACTCCTGTCTGGCACCTTCCCCGGTGGAGTTGTGCATGGGGTGTGTTTGGAACATTTTGTCACCGGCCGACTCCAAAATTCAGCGGTTCCCCATCTCAGACCAGAAAGCAGGAAGAACAACTTTTGTGGTGCCTTTCAGATGCCTACCGGAGCAATGTAAAAACTACCAGGAGAACTCCTGTCTGGCACCTTCCCCGGTGGAGTTGTGCATGGGGTGTGTTTGGAACATTTTGTCACCAGCCGACTCCAAAATTCAGCGGTTCCCCATCTCAGCCCAGAAAGCAGGTAGAACAACTTTTGTGGTGCCTTTCAGCTGCCTACCAAGGTAGTGTAAAAACTACCAAGAGAACTCCTGTCTGGCACCTTCCCCGGTGGAGTTGTGCATGGGGTGTGTTTGGAACATTTTGTCACCAGCCGACTCCAAAATTCAGCGGTTCCCCATCTCAGCCCAGAAAGCAGGTAGAACAACTTTTGTGGTGCCTTTCAGATGCCTACCAAGGTAGTGTAAAAACTACCAACAGAATTCGTTCCTGGCACCTTCCCCGGTGGAGTTGTGCATGGGGTGTGTTTGGAACATTTTGTCACCGGCCGAGTCCAAAATTCAGCGGTTCCCCATCTCAGCCCAGAAAGCAGGAAGAACAACTTTTGTGGTGCCTTTCAAATGCCTACCAAGGTAGTGTAAAAACTACCAGGAGAACTCCTGTCTGGCACCTTCCCCGGTGGAGTTGTGCAGGGGGTGTGTTTGGAACATTTTGTCACCAGCCGACTCCAAAATTCAGCGGTTCCCCATCTCAGCCCAAAAAACAGGTAGAACAACTTTTGTGGTGCCTTTCAAATGCCCACCAAGGTAGTGTAAAAACTACCAGGAGAACTCCTGTCTGGCACCTTCCCCGGTGGAGTTGTGCATGGGGTGTGTTTGGAACATTTTGTCACCAGCCGAGTCCAAAATTCAGCGATTCCCCATCTCAGCCCAGAAAGCAGGTAGAACAACTTTTGTGGTGTCTTTCAGATGCCTACCAAGGTAGTGTAAAAACTACCAAGAGAACTCCTGTCTGGCACCTTCCCCGGTGGAGTTGTGCAGGGGGTGTGTTTGGAACATTTTGTCACCGGCCGACTCCAAAATTCAGCGATTCCCCATCTCAGCCCAGAAAGCAGGTAGAACAACTTTTGTGGTGCCTTTCAGCTGCCTACCAAGGTAGTGTAAAAACTACCAAGAGAACTCCTGCCTGGCACCTTCCCCGGTGGAGTTGTGCATGGGGTGTGTTTGGAACATTTTGTCACCAGCCGAGTCCAAAATTCAGCGTTTCCCCATCTCAGCCCAGAAAGCAGGTAGAACAACTTTTGTGGTGCCTTTCAGCTGCCTACCAAGGTAGTGTAAAAACTACCAAGAGAACTCCTGTCTGGCACCTTCCCCGGTGGAGTTGTGCATGGGGTGTGTTTGGAACATTTTGTCACCGGCCGACTCCAAAATTCAGCGGTTCCCCATCTCAGACCAGAAAGCAGGAAGAACAACTTTTGTGGTGCCTTTCAAATGCCTACCAAGGTAGTGTAAAAACTACCAGGAGAACTCCTGTCTGGCACCTTCCCCGGTGGAGTTGTGCAGGGGGTGTGTTTGGAACATTTTGTCACCGGCCGAGTCCAAAATTCAGCGGTTCCCCATCTCAGCCCAGAAAGCAGGTAGAACAACTTTTGTGGTGCCTTTCAAATGCCCACCAAGGTAGTGTAAAAACTACCAGGAGAACTCCTGTCTGGCACCTTCCCCGGTGGAGTTGTGCATGGGGGTGTGTTTGGAACATTTTGTCACCAGCCGAGTCCAAAATTCAGCGTTTCCCCATCTCAGCCCAGAAAGCAGGTAGAACAACTTTTGTGGTGCCTTTCAGGTGCCTACCAAGGTAGTGTAAAAACTACCAGGATAACTCCTGTCTGGCACCTTCCCCGGTGGAGTTGTGCATGGGGTGTGTTTGGAACATTTTGTCACCGGCCGAGTCCAAAATTCAGCGGTTCCCCATCTCAGCCCAGAAAGCAGGTAGAACAACTTTTGTGGTGCCTTTCAGCTGTTTACCAAGGTAGTGTAAAAACTACCAAGAGAACTCCTGTCTGGCACCTTCCCCGGTGGAGTTGTGCATGGGGTGTGTTTGGAACATTTTGTCACCGGCCGACTCCAAAATTCAGCGGTTCCCCCATCTCAGACCAGAAAGCAGGAAGAACAACTTTTGTGGTGCCTTTCAAATGCCTACCAAGGTAGTGTAAAAACTACCAGGAGAACTCCTGTCTGGCACCTTCCCCGGTGGAGTTGTGCAGGGGGTGTGTTTGGAACATTTTGTCACCAGCCGACTCCAAAATTCAGCGTTTCCCCCATCTCAGCCCAGAAAGCAGGTAGAACAACTTTTGTGGTGCCTTTCAAATGCCCACCAAGGTAGTGTAAAAACTACCAAGAGAACTCCTGTCTGGCACCTTCCCCCGTTGGAGTTGTGCATGGGGTGTGTTTGGAACATTTTGTCACCGGCCGACTCCAAAATTCAGCGGTTCCCCATCTCAGCCCAGAAAGCAGGAAGAACAACTTTTGTGGTGCCTTTCAAATGCCTACCAAGGTAGTGTAAAAACTACCAGGAGAACTCCTGTCTGGCACCTTTCCCGGTGGAGTTGTGCAGGGGGTGTGTTTGGAACATTTTGTCACCAGCCGACTCCAAAATTCAGCGTTTCCTCCATCTCAGCCCCAGAAAGCAGGTAGAACAACTTTTGTGGTGCCTTTCAAATGCCTACCGGAGCAATGTAAAAACTACCAGGAGAACTCCTGTCTGGCACCTTCCCCGGTGGAGTTGTGCATGGGGTGTGTTTGGAACATTTTGTCACCGGCCGAGTCCAAAATTCAGCTGTTCCCCATCTCAGCCCAGAAAGCAGGTAGAACAACTTTTGTGGTGCCTTTCAGCTGCCTACCAAGGTAGTGTAAAAACTACCAAGAGAACTCCTGTCTGGCACCTTCCCCGGTGGAGTTGTGCATGGGGTGTGTTTGGAACATTTTGTCACCGGCCGACTCCAAAATTCAGCGGTTCCCCATCTCAGACCAGAAAGCAGGAAGAACAACTTTTGTGGTGCCTTTCAAATGCCTACCAAGGTAGTGTAAAAACTACCAGGAGAACTCCTGTCTGGCACCTTCCCCGGTGGAGTTGTGCAGGGGGTGTGTTTGGAACATTTTGTCACCAGCCGACTCCAAAATTCAGCGTTTCCCCATCTCAGCCCAGAAAGCAGGTAGAACAACTTTTGTGGTGCCTTTCAAATGCCCACCAAGGTAGTGTAAAAACTACCAGGAGAACTCCTGTCTGGCACCTTCCCCGGTGGAGTTGTGCAGGGGGTGTGTTTGGAACATTTTGTCACCGGCCGACTCCAAAATTCAGCGATTCCCCATCTCAGCCCAGAAAGCAGGTAGAACAACTTTTGTGGTGCCTTTCAGATGCCTACCAAGGTAGTGTAAAAACTACCAGGAGAACTCCTGTCTGGCACCTTCCCCGGTGGAGTTGTGCATGGGGTGTGTTTGGAACATTTTGTCACCAGCCGAGTCCAAAATTCAGCGTTTCCCCATCTCAGCCCAGAAAGCAGGTAGAACAACTTTTGTGGTGCCTTTCAGCTGCCTACCAAGGTAGTGTAAAAACTACCAAGAGAACTCCTGTCTGGCACCTTCCCCGGTGGAGTTGTGCATGGGGTGTGTTTGGAACATTTTGTCACCGGCCGAGTCCAAAATTCAGCGGTTCCCCATCTCAGCCAAGAAAGCAGGTAGAAAAACTTTTGTGGTGCCTTTCAGATGCCTACCGGAGCAATGTAAAAACTACCAGGAGAACTCCTGTCTGGCACCTTCCCCGGTGGAGTTGTGCATGGGGTGTGTTTGGAACATTTTGTCACCAGCCGACTCCAAAATTCAGCGATTCCCCATCTCAGCCCAGAAAGCAGGTAGAACAACTTTTGTGGTGCCTTTCAGCTGCCTACCAAGGTAGTGTAAAAACTACCAAGAGAACTCCTGTCTGGCACCTTCCCCGGTGGAGTTGTGCATGGGGTGTGTTTGGAACATTTTGTCACCAGCCGACTCCAAAATTCAGCGGTTCCCCATCTCAGCCCAGAAAGCAGGTAGAACAACTTTTGTGGTGCCTTTCAGATGCCTACCAAGGTAGTGTAAAAACTACCAACAGAATTCGTTCCTGGCACCTTCCCCGGTGGAGTTGTGCATGGGGTGTGTTTGGAACATTTTGTCACCGGCCGAGTCCAAAATTCAGCGGTTCCCCATCTCAGACCAGAAAGCAGGAAGAACAACTTTTGTGGTGCCTTTCAAATGCCTACCAAGGTAGTGTAAAAACTACCAGGAGAACTCCTGTCTGGCACCTTCCCCGGTGGAGTTGTGCAGGGGGTGTGTTTGGAACATTTTGTCACCGGCCGAGTCCAAAATTCAGCGGTTCCCCATCTCAGCCCAAAAAACAGGTAGAACAACTTTTGTGGTGCCTTTCAAATGCCCACCAAGGTAGTGTAAAAACTACCAGGAGAACTCCTGTCTGGCACCTTCCCCGGTGGAGTTGTGCATGGGGTGTGTTTGGAACATTTTGTCACCAGCCGAGTCCAAAATTCAGCGTTTCCCCATCTCAGCCCAGAAAGCAGGTAGAACAACTTTTGTGGTGCCTTTCAGGTGCCTACCAAGGTAGTGTAAAAACTACCAGGAGAACTCCTGTCTGGCACCTTCCCCGGTGGAGTTGTGCATGGGGTGTGTTTGGAACATTTTGTCACCGGCCGACTCCAAAATTCAGCGGTTCCCCATCTCAGCCCAGAAAGCAGGAAGAACAACTTTTGTGGTGCCTTTCAAATGCCTACCAAGGTAGTGTAAAAACTACCAGGAGAACTCCTGTCTGGCACCTTCCCCGGTGGAGTTGTGCAGGGGGTGTGTTTGGAACATTTTGTCACCAGCCGACTCCAAAATTCAGCGGTTCCCCATCTCAGCCCAGAAAGCAGGTAGAACAACTTTTGTGGTGCCTTTCAAATGCCCACCAAGGTAGTGTAAAAACTACCAGGAGAACTCCTGTCTGGCACCTTCCCCGGTGGAGTTGTGCATGGGGTGTGTTTGGAACATTTTGTCACCAGCCGAGTCCAAAATTCAGCGTTTCCCCATCTCAGCCCAGAAAGCAGGTAGAACAACTTTTGTGGTGCCTTTCAGCTGCCTACCAAGGTAGTGTAAAAACTACCAGGAGAACTCCTGTCTGGCACCTTCCCCGGTGGAGTTGTGCATGGGGTGTGTTTGGAACATTTTGTCACCAGCCGACTCCAAAATTCAGCGGTTCCCCATCTCAGCCCAGAAAGCAGGTAGAACAACTTTTGTGGTGCCTTTCAGCTGCCTACCAAGGTAGTGTAAAAACTACCAAGAGAACTCCTGTCTGGCACCTTCCCCGGTGGAGTTGTGCATGGGGTGTGTTTGGAACATTTTGTCACCGGCCGACTCCAAAATTCAGCGGTTCCCCATCTCAGACCAGAAAGCAGGAAGAACAACTTTTGTGGTGCCTTTCAAATGCCTACCAAGGTAGTGTAAAAACTACCAGGAGAACTCCTGTCTGGCACCTTCCCCGGTGGAGTTGTGCAGGGGGTGTGTTTGGAACATTTTGTCACCAGCCGAGTCCAAAATTCAGCGTTTCCCCATCTCAGCCCAGAAAGCAGGTAGAACAACTTTTGTGGTGCCTTTCAAATGCCCACCAAGGTAGTGTAAAAACTACCAAGAGAACTCCTGTCTGGCACCTTCCCCGGTGGAGTTTTGCATGGGGTGTGCTTGGAACATTTTGTCACCGGCCGACTCCAAAATTCAGCGATTCCCCATCTCAGCCCCGAAAGCAGGAAGAACAACTTTTGTGGTGCCTTTCAAATGCCTACCAAGGTAGTGTAAAAACTACCAGGAGAACTCCTGTCTGGCACCTTCCCCGGTGGAGTTGTGCAGGGGGTGTGTTTGGAACATTTTGTCACCAGCCGACTCCAAAATTCAGCGTTTCCCCATCTCAGCCCAGAAAGCAGGTAGAACAACTTTTGTGGTGCCTTTCAAATGCCTACCGGAGCAATGTAAAAACTACCAGGAGAACTCCTGTCTGGCACCTTCCCCGGTGGAGTTGTGCATGGGGTGTGTTTGGAACATTTTGTCACCGGCCGAGTCCAAAATTCAGCTGTTCCCCATCTCAGCCCAGAAAGCAGGTAGAACAACTTTTGTGGTGCCTTTCAGCTGCCTACCAAGGTAGTGTAAAAACTACCAAGAGAACTCCTGTCTGGCACCTTCCCCGGTGGAGTTGTGCATGGGGTGTGTTTGGAACATTTTGTCACCGGCCGACTCCAAAATTCAGCGATTCCCCATCTCAGACCAGAAAGCAGGAAGAACAACTTTTGTGGTGCCTTTCAAATGCCTACCAAGGTAGTGTAAAAACTACCAGGAGAACTCCTGTCTGGCACCTTCCCCGGTGGAGTTGTGCAGGGGGTGTGTTTGGAACATTTTGTCACCAGCCGACTCCAAAATTCAGCGTTTCCCCATCTCAGCCCAGAAAGCAGGTAGAACAACTTTTGTGGTGCCTTTCAAATGCCCACCAAGGTAGTGTAAAAACTACCAGGAGAACTCCTGTCTGGCACCTTCCCCGGTGGAGTTGTGCAGGGGGTGTGTTTGGAACATTTTGTCACCGGCCGACTCCAAAATTCAGCGATTCCCCATCTCAGCCCAGAAAGCAGGTAGAACAACTTTTGTGGTGCCTTTCAGATGCCTACCAAGGTAGTGTAAAAACTACCAGGAGAACTCCTGTCTGGCACCTTCCCCGGTGGAGTTGTGCATGGGGTGTGTTTGGAACATTTTGTCACCAGCCGAGTCCAAAATTCAGCGTTTCCCCATCTCAGCCCAGAAAGCAGGTAGAACAACTTTTGTGGTGCCTTTCAGCTGCCTACCAAGGTAGTGTAAAAACTACCAAGAGAACTCCTGTCTGGCACCTTCCCCGGTGGAGTTGTGCATGGGGTGTGTTTGGAACATTTTGTCACCGGCCGAGTCCAAAATTCAGCGGTTCCCCATCTCAGCCCAGAAAGCAGGTAGAAAAACTTTTGTGGTGCCTTTCAGATGCCTACCGGAGCAATGTAAAAACTACCAGGAGAACTCCTGTCTGGCACCTTCCCCGGTGGAGTTGTGCATGGGGTGTGTTTGGAACATTTTGTCACCAGCCGACTCCAAAATTCAGCGTTTCCCCATCTCAGCCCAGAAAGCAGGTAGAACAACTTTTGTGGTGCCTTTCAGCTGCCTACCAAGGTAGTGTAAAAACTACCAAGAGAACTCCTGCCTGGCACCTTCCCCGGTGGAGTTGTGCATGGGGTGTGTTTGGAACATTTTGTCACCGGCCGAGTCCAAAATTCAGCGGTTCCCCATCTCAGACCAGAAAGCAGGAAGAACAACTTTTGTGGTGCCTTTCAAATGCCTACCAAGGTAGTGTAAAAACTACCAGGAGAACTCCTGTCTGGCACCTTCCCCGGTGGAGTTGTGCATGGGGTGTGTTTGGAACATTTTGTCACCAGCCGACTCCAAAATTCAGCGGTTCCCCATCTCAGCCCAGAAAGCAGGTAGAACAACTTTTGTGGTGCCTTTCAAATGCCCACCAAGGTAGTGTAAAAACTACCAGGAGAACTCCTGTCTGGCACCTTCCCCGGTGGAGTTGTGCATGGGGTGTGTTTGGAACATTTTGTCACCAGCCGACTCCAAAATTCAGCGTTTCCCCATCTCAGCCCAGAAAGCAGGTAGAACAACTTTTGTGGTGCCTTTCAGGTGCCTACCAAGGTAGTGTAAAAACTACCAGGAGAACTCCTGTCTGGCACCTTCCCCGGTGGAGTTGTGCATGGGGTGTGTTTGGAACATTTTGTCACCAGCCGACTCCAAAATTCAGCGGTTCCCCATCTCAGCCCAGAAAGCAGGTAGAACAACTTTTGTGGTGCCTTTCAGCTGCCTACCAAGGTAGTGTAAAAACTACCAAGAGAACTCCTGTCTGGCACCTTCCCCGGTGGAGTTGTGCATGGGGTGTGTTTGGAACATTTTGTCACCGGCCGACTCCAAAATTCAGCGGTTCCCCATCTCAGACCAGAAAGCAGGAAGAACAACTTTTGTGGTGCCTTTCAAATGCCTACCAAGGTAGTGTAAAAACTACCAGGAGAACTCCTGTCTGGCACCTTCCCCGGTGGAGTTGTGCAGGGGGTGTGTTTGGAACATTTTGTCACCAGCCGACTCCAAAATTCAGCGTTTCCCCATCTCAGCCCAGAAAGCAGGTAGAACAACTTTTGTGGTGCCTTTCAAATGCCCACCAAGGTAGTGTAAAAACTACCAGGAGAACTCCTGTCTGGCACCTTCCCCGGTGGAGTTGTGCGTGGGGTGTGTTTGGAACATTTTGTCACCGGCCGACTCCAAAATTCAGCGATTCCCCATCTCAGCCCCGAAAGCATGTAGAACAACTTTTGTCTTGTCTTTCAGATGCCTACCAAGGTAGTGTAAAAACTACTAAGAGAACTCCTGTCTGGCACCTTCCCCGGTGGAGTTGTGCATGGGGTGTGTTTGGAACATTTTGTCACCAGCCGAGTCCAAAATTCAGCGGTTCCCCATCTCAGCCCAGAAAGCAGGTAGAACAACTTTTGTGGTGCCTTTCAGCTGCCTACCAAGGTAGTGTAAAAACTACCAGGAGAACTCCTGTCTGGCACCTTCCCCGGTGGAGTTGTGCATGGGGTGTGTTTGGAACATTTTGTCACCGGCCGAGTCCAAAATTCAGCGGTTCCCCATCTCAGCCCAGAAAGCAGGTAGAAAAACTTTTGTGGTGCCTTTCAGCTGCGTACCGGAGCAATGTAAAAACTACCAGGAGAACTCCTGTCTGGCACCTTCCCCGGTGGAGTTGTGCAGGGGGTGTGTTTGGAACATTTTGTCACCAGCCGACTCCAAAATTCAGCGTTTCCCCATCTCAGCCCAGAAAGCAGGTAGAACAACTTTTGTGGTGCCTTTCAGCTGCCTACCAAGGTAGTGTAAAAACTACCAAGAGAACTCCTGTCTGGCACCTTCCCCGGTGGAGTTGTGCATGGGGTGTGTTTGGAACATTTTGTCACCAGCCGACTCCAAAATTCAGCGTTTCCCCATCTCAGCCCAGAAAGCAGGTAGAACAACTTTTGTGGTGCCTTTCAGCTGCCTACCAAGGTAGTGTAAAAACTACCAAGAGAACTCCTGTCTGGCACCTTCCCCGGTGGAGTTGTGCATGGGGTGTGTTTGGAACATTTTTTCACCGGCCGAGTCCAAAATTCAGCGTTTCCCCATCTCAGCCCAGAAAGCAGGTAGAACAACTTTTGTGGTGCCTTTCAAATGCCTACCAAGGTAGTGTAAAAACTACCAGGAGAACTCCTGTCTGGCACCTTCCCCGGTGGAGTTGTGCAGGGGGTGTGTTTGGAACATTTTGTCACCAGCCGACTCCAAAATTCAGCGGTTCCCCATCTCAGCCCAGAAAGCAGGTAGAACAACTTTTGTGGTGCCTTTCAAATGCCCACCAAGGTAGTGTAAAAACTACCAGGAGAACTCCTGTCTGGCACCTTCCCCGGTGGAGTTGTGCATGGGGTGTGTTTGGAACATTTTGTCACCAGCCGACTCCAAAATTCAGCGTTTCCCCATCTCAGCCCAGAAAGCAGGTAGAACAACTTTTGTGGTGCCTTTCAGCTGCCTACCAAGGTAGTGTAAAAACTACCAGGAGAACTCCTGTCTGGCACCTTCCCCGGTGGAGTTGTGCATGGGGTGTGTTTGGAACATTTTGTCACCGGCCGACTCCAAAATTCAGCGGTTCCCCATCTCAGCCCAGAAAGCAGGTAGAACAACTTTTGTGGTGCCTTTCAGCTGCCTACCAAGGTAGTGTAAAAACTACCAAGAGAACTCCTGTCTGGCACCTTCCCCGGTGGAGTTGTGCATGGGGTGTGTTTGGAACATTTTGTCACCAGCCGAGTCCAAAATTCAGCGTTTCCCCATCTCAGCCCAGAAAGCAGGTAGAACAACTTTTGTGGTGCCTTTCAGCTGCCTACCAAGGTAGTGTAAAAACTACCAGGAGAACTCCTGTCTGGCACCTTCCCCGGTGGAGTTGTGCATGGGGTGTGTTTGGAACATTTTTTCACCGGCCGAGTCCAAAATTCAGCGGTTCCCCATCTCAGCCCAGAAAGCAGGTAGAAAAACTTTTGTGGTGCCTTTCAGCTGCCTACCGGAGCAATGTAAAAACTACCAGGAGAACTCCTGTCTGGCACCTTCCCCGGTGGAGTTGTGCATGGGGTGTGTTTGGAACATTTTGTCACCAGCCGAGTCCAAAATTCAGCGGTTCCCCATCTCAGCCCAGAAAGCAGGTAGAACAACTTTTGTGGTGCCTTTCAGCTGCCTACCAAGGTAGTGTAAAAACTACCAAGAGAACTCCTGTCTGGCACCTTCCCCGGTGGAGTTGTGCATGGGGTGTGCTTGGAACATTTTGTCACCAGCCGAGTCCAAAATTCAGCGGTTCCCCATCTCAGACCAGAAAGCAGGAAGAACAACTTTTGTGGTGCCTTTCAAATGCCCACCAAGGTAGTGTAAAAACTACCAGGAGAACTCCTGTCTGGCACCTTCCCCGGTGGAGTTGTGCATGGGGTGTGTTTGGAACATTTTGTCACCAGCCGACTCCAAAATTCAGCGGTTCCCCATCTCAGCCCAGAAAGCAGGTAGAACAACTTTTGTGGTGCCTTTCAGCTGCCTACCAAGGTAGTGTAAAAACTACCAAGAGAACTCCTGTCTGGCACCTTCCCCGGTGGAGTTGTGCATGGGGTGTGTTTGGAACATTTTGTCACCGGCCGACTCCAAAATTCAGCGGTTCCCCATCTCAGACCAGAAAGCAGGTAGAACAACTTTTGTGGTGCCTTTCAAATGCCTACCAAGGTAGTGTAAAAACTACCAAGAGAACTCCTGTCTGGCACCTTCCCCGGTGGAGTTGTGCAGGGGGTGTGTTTGGAACATTTTGTCACCAGCCGAGTCCAAAATTCAGCGGTTCCCCATCTCAGCCCAGAAAGCAGGTAGAACAACTTTTGTGGTGCCTTTCAGCTGCCTACCAAGGTAGTGTAAAAACTACCAAGAGAACTCCTGTCTGGCACCTTCCCCGGTGGAGTTGTGCATGGGGTGTGTTTGGAACATTTTGTCACCGGCCGAGTCCAAAATTCAGCGGTTCCCCATCTCAGCCCAGAAAGCAGGTAGAAAAACTTTTGTGGTGCCTTTCAGCTGCCTACCGGAGCAATGTAAAAACTACCAGGAGAACTCCTGTCTGGCACCTTCCCCGGTGGAGTTGTGCATGGGGTGTGTTTGGAACATTTTGTCACCAGCCGACTCCAAAATTCAGCGGTTCCCCATCTCAGCCCAGAAAGCAGGTAGAACAACTTTTGTGGTGTCTTTCAGCTGCCTACCAAGGTAGTGTAAAAACTACCAAGAGAACTCCTGTCTGGCACCTTCCCCGGTGGAGTTTTGCATGGGGTGTGCTTGGAACATTTTGTCACCGGCCGAGTCCAAAATTCAGCGGTTCCCCATCTCAGCCCAGAAAGCAGGTACAACTTCTTTTCTTGTGCCTTTCAGCTGCCTACCAAGGTAGTGTAAAAACTACCAACAGAATTCGTTCCTGGCACCTTCCCCGGTGGAGTTGTGCATGGGGTGTGTTTGGAACATTTTGTCACCGGCCGACTCCAAAATTCAGCGATTCCCCATCTCAGCCCAGAAAGCAGGTAGAACAACTTTTGTGGTGTCTTTCAGATGCCTACCGGAGCAATGTAAAAACTACCAGGAGAACTCCTGTCTGGCACCTTCCCCGGTGGAGTTGTGCATGGGGTGTGTTTGGAACTTTTTGTCACCGGCCGACTCCAAAATTCAGCGGTTCCCCATCTCAGCCCAGAAAGCAGGTAGAACAACTTTTGTGGTGTCTTTCAGATGCCTACCGGAGCAATGTAAAAACTACCAGGAGAACTCCTGTCTGGCACCTTCCCCGGTGGAGTTGTGCATGGGGTGTGTTTGGAACATTTTGTCACCGGCCGACTCCAAAATTCAGCGATTCCCCATCTCAGCCCCGAAAGCAGGTAGAACAACTTTTGTGGTGCCTTTCAAATGCCTACCAAGGTAGTGTAAAAACTACTAAGAGAACTCCTGTCTGGCACCTTCCCCGGTGGAGTTGTGCATGGGGTGTGTTTAGAACATTTTGTCACCAGCCGAGTCCAAAATTCAGCGGTTCCCCATCTCAGCCCAGAAAGCAGGTAGAACAACTTTTGTGGTGCCTTTCAGGTGCCTACCAAGGTAGTGTAAAAACTACCAAGAGAACTCCTGTCTGGCACCTTCCCCGGTGGAGTTGTGCATGGGGTGTGTTTGGAACATTTTGTCACCGGCCGACTCCAAAATTCAGCGATTCCCCATCTCAGCCCAGAAAGCAGGTAGAACAACTTTTGTGGTGTCTTTCAGATGCCTACCGGAGCAATGTAAAAACTACCAGGAGAACTCCTGTCTGGCACCTTCCCCGGTGGAGTTGTGCATGGGGTGTGTTTGGAACATTTTGTCACCAGCCGAGTCCAAAATTCAGCGATTCCCCATCTCAGCCCCGAAAGCAGGTAGAACAACTTTTGTGGTGTCTTTCAGCTGCCTACCAAGGTAGTGTAAAAACTACCAAGAGAACTCCTGCCTGGCACCTTCCACGGTGGAGTTGTGCATGGGGTGTGTTTAGAACATTTTGTCACCAGCCGAGTCCAAAATTCAGCGGTTCCCCATCTCAGCCCAGAAAGCAGGTAGAACAACTTTTGTGGTGCCTTTCAGGTGCCTACCAAGGTAGTGTAAAAACTACTAAGAGAACTCCTGTCTGGCACCTTCCCCGGTGGAGTTGTGCATGGGGTGTGTTTGGAACATTTTGTCACCGGCCGACTCCAAAATTCAGCGATTCCCCATCTCAGCCCAGAAAGCAGGTAGAACAACTTTTGTGGTGTCTTTCAGATGCCTACCGGAGCAATGTAAAAACTACCAGGAGAACTCCTGTCTGGCACCTTCCCCGGTGGAGTTGTGCATGGGGTGTGTTTGGAACATTTTGTCACCGGCCGACTCCAAAATTCAGCGATTCCCCATCTCAGCCCCGAAAGCAGGTAGAACAACTTTTGTGGTGCCTTTCAAATGCCTACCAAGGTAGTGTAAAAACTACTAAGAGAACTCCTGTCTGGCACCTTCCCCGGTGGAGTTGTGCATGGGGTGTGTTTAGAACATTTTGTCACCAGCCGACTCCAAAATTCAGCGATTCCCCATCTCAGCCCCGAAAGCAGGTAGAACAACTTTTGTCTTGTCTTTCAGATGCCTACCAAGGTAGTGTAAAAAACTACTAAGAGAACTCCTGTCTGGCACCTTCCCCGGTGGAGTTGTGCATGGGGTGTGTTTGGAACATTTTGTCACCAGCCGACTCCAAAATTCAGCGATTCCCCATCTCAGCCCCGAAAGCAGGTAGAACAACTTTTGTCTTGTCTTTCAGATGCCTACCAAGGTAGTGTAAAAACTACCAAGAGAACTCCTGTCTGGCACCTTCCCCGGTGGAGTTGTGCGTGGGGTGTGTTTGGAACATTTTGTCACCGGCCGACTCCAAAATTCAGCGATTCCCCATCTCAGCCCCCGAAAGCAGGTAGAACAACTTTTGTCTTGTCTTTCAGATGCCTACCAAGGTAGTGTAAAAACTACTAAGAGAACTCCTGTCTGGCACCTTCCCCGGTGGAGTTGTGCATGGGGTGTGTTTGGAACATTTTGTCACCAGCCGAGTCCAAAATTCAGCGTTTCCCCATCTCAGCCCAGAAAGCAGGTAGAACAACTTTTGTGGTGCCTTTCAGCTGCCTACCAAGGTAGTGTAAAAACTACCAAGAGAACTCCTGTCTGGCACCTTCCCCGGTGGAGTTGTGCATGGGGTGTGTTTGGAACATTTTGTCACCAGCCGACTCCAAAATTCAGCGATTCCCCATCTCAGCCCAGAAAGCAGGTAGAACAAGTTTTGTGGTGCCTTTCAGCTGCCTACCGGGGTAGTGTAAAAACTACCAAGAGAACTCGTTTCTGGCACCTTCCCCGGTGGAGTTGTGCATGGGGTGTGTTTGGAACATTTTGTCACCAGCCGAGTCCAAAATTCAGCGATTCCCCATCTCAGCCCAGAAAGCAGGTAGAACAACTTTTGTGGTGCCTTTCAGGTGCCTACCAAGGTAGTGTAAAAACTACCAGGAGAACTCCTGTCTGGCACCTTCCCCGGTGGAGTTGTGCATGGGGTGTGTTTGGAACATTTTGTCACCAGCCGACTCCAAAATTCAGCGGTTCCCCATCTCAGCCCAGAAAGCAGGTAGAACAACTTTTGTGGTGCCTTTCAGCTGCCTACCAAGGTAGTGTAAAAACTACCAAGAGAACTCCTGTCTGGCACCTTCCCCGGTGGAGTTGTGCATGGGGTGTGTTTGGAACATTTTGTCACCGGCCGACTCCAAAATTCAGCGGTTCCCCATCTCAGACCAGAAAGCAGGAAGAACAACTTTTGTGGTGCCTTTCAAATGCCTACCAAGGTAGTGTAAAAACTACCAGGAGAACTCCTGTCTGGCACCTTCCCCGGTGGAGTTGTGCAGGGGGTGTGTTTGGAACATTTTGTCACCAGCCGACTCCAAAATTCAGCGTTTCCCCCATCTCAGCCCAGAAAGCAGGTAGAACAACTTTTGTGGTGCCTTTCAAATGCCCACCAAGGTAGTGTAAAAACTACCAGGAGAACTCCTGTCTGGCACCTTCCCCGGTGGAGTTGTGCGTGGGGTGTGTTTGGAACATTTTGTCACCGGCCGACTCCAAAATTCAGCGATTCCCCATCTCAGCCCCGAAAGCATGTAGAACAACTTTTGTCTTGTCTTTCAGATGCCTACCAAGGTAGTGTAAAAACTACTAAGAGAACTCCTGTCTGGCACCTTCCCCGGTGGAGTTGTGCATGGGGTGTGTTTGGAACATTTTGTCACCAGCCGAGTCCAAAATTCAGCGGTTCCCCATCTCAGCCCAGAAAGCAGGTAGAACAACTTTTGTGGTGCCTTTCAGCTGCCTACCAAGGTAGTGTAAAAACTACCAGGAGAACTCCTGTCTGGCACCTTCCCCGGTGGAGTTGTGCATGGGGTGTGTTTGGAACATTTTGTCACCGGCCGAGTCCAAAATTCAGCGGTTCCCCATCTCAGCCCAGAAAGCAGGTAGAAAAACTTTTGTGGTGCCTTTCAGCTGCGTACCGGAGCAATGTAAAAACTACCAGGAGAACTCCTGTCTGGCACCTTCCCCGGTGGAGTTGTGCAGGGGGTGTGTTTGGAACATTTTGTCACCAGCCGACTCCAAAATTCAGCGTTTCCCCATCTCAGCCCAGAAAGCAGGTAGAACAACTTTTGTGGTGCCTTTCAGCTGCCTACCAAGGTAGTGTAAAAACTACCAAGAGAACTCCTGTCTGGCACCTTCCCCGGTGGAGTTGTGCATGGGGTGTGTTTGGAACATTTTGTCACCAGCCGACTCCAAAATTCAGCGTTTCCCCATCTCAGCCCAGAAAGCAGGTAGAACAACTTTTGTGGTGCCTTTCAGCTGCCTACCAAGGTAGTGTAAAAACTACCAAGAGAACTCCTGTCTGGCACCTTCCCCGGTGGAGTTGTGCATGGGGTGTGTTTGGAACATTTTTTCACCGGCCGAGTCCAAAATTCAGCGTTTCCCCATCTCAGCCCCAGAAAGCAGGTAGAACAACTTTTGTGGTGCCTTTCAAATGCCTACCAAGGTAGTGTAAAAACTACCAGGAGAACTCCTGTCTGGCACCTTCCCCGGTGGAGTTGTGCAGGGGGTGTGTTTGGAACATTTTGTCACCAGCCGACTCCAAAATTCAGCGGTTCCCCCATCTCAGCCCAGAAAGCAGGTAGAACAACTTTTGTGGTGCCTTTCAAATGCCCACCAAGGTAGTGTAAAAACTACCAGGAGAACTCCTGTCTGGCACCTTCCCCGGTGGAGTTGTGCATGGGGTGTGTTTGGAACATTTTGTCACCAGCCGACTCCAAAATTCAGCGTTTCCCCATCTCAGCCCAGAAAGCAGGTAGAACAACTTTTGTGGTGCCTTTCAGCTGCCTACCAAGGTAGTGTAAAAACTACCAGGAGAACTCCTGTCTGGCACCTTCCCCGGTGGAGTTGTGCATGGGGTGTGTTTGGAACATTTTGTCACCGGCCGACTCCAAAATTCAGCGGTTCCCCATCTCAGCCCAGAAAGCAGGTAGAACAACTTTTGTGGTGCCTTTCAGCTGCCTACCAAGGTAGTGTAAAAACTACCAAGAGAACTCCTGTCTGGCACCTTCCCCGGTGGAGTTGTGCATGGGGTGTGTTTGGAACATTTTGTCACCAGCCGAGTCCAAAATTCAGCGTTTCCCCATCTCAGCCCAGAAAGCAGGTAGAACAACTTTTGTGGTGCCTTTCAGCTGCCTACCAAGGTAGTGTAAAAACTACCAGGAGAACTCCTGTCTGGCACCTTCCCCCGGTGGAGTTGTGCATGGGGTGTGTTTGGAACATTTTTTCACCGGCCGAGTCCAAAATTCAGCGGTTCCCCATCTCAGCCCAGAAAGCAGGTAGAAAAACTTTTGTGGTGCCTTTCAGCTGCCTACCGGAGCAATGTAAAAACTACCAGGAGAACTCCTGTCTGGCACCTTCCCCGGTGGAGTTGTGCATGGGGTGTGTTTGGAACATTTTGTCACCAGCCGAGTCCAAAATTCAGCGGTTCCCCATCTCAGCCCAGAAAGCAGGTAGAACAACTTTTGTGGTGCCTTTCAGCTGCCTACCAAGGTAGTGTAAAAACTACCAAGAGAACTCCTGTCTGGCACCTTCCCCGGTGGAGTTGTGCATGGGGTGTGCTTGGAACATTTTGTCACCAGCCGAGTCCAAAATTCAGCGGTTCCCCATCTCAGACCAGAAAGCAGGAAGAACAACTTTTGTGGTGCCTTTCAAATGCCCACCAAGGTAGTGTAAAAACTACCAGGAGAACTCCTGTCTGGCACCTTCCCCGGTGGAGTTGTGCATGGGGTGTGTTTGGAACATTTTGTCACCAGCCGACTCCAAAATTCAGCGGTTCCCCATCTCAGCCCAGAAAGCAGGTAGAACAACTTTTGTGGTGCCTTTCAGCTGCCTACCAAGGTAGTGTAAAAACTACCAAGAGAACTCCTGTCTGGCACCTTCCCCGGTGGAGTTGTGCATGGGGTGTGTTTGGAACATTTTGTCACCGGCCGACTCCAAAATTCAGCGGTTCCCCATCTCAGACCAGAAAGCAGGTAGAACAACTTTTGTGGTGCCTTTCAAATGCCTACCAAGGTAGTGTAAAAACTACCAAGAGAACTCCTGTCTGGCACCTTCCCCGGTGGAGTTGTGCAGGGGGTGTGTTTGGAACATTTTGTCACCAGCCGAGTCCAAAATTCAGCGGTTCCCCATCTCAGCCCAGAAAGCAGGTAGAACAACTTTTGTGGTGCCTTTCAGCTGCCTACCAAGGTAGTGTAAAAACTACCAAGAGAACTCCTGTCTGGCACCTTCCCCGGTGGAGTTGTGCATGGGGTGTGTTTGGAACATTTTGTCACCGGCCGAGTCCAAAATTCAGCGGTTCCCCATCTCAGCCCAGAAAGCAGGTAGAAAAACTTTTGTGGTGCCTTTCAGCTGCCTACCGGAGCAATGTAAAAACTACCAGGAGAACTCCTGTCTGGCACCTTCCCCGGTGGAGTTGTGCATGGGGTGTGTTTGGAACATTTTGTCACCAGCCGACTCCAAAATTCAGCGGTTCCCCATCTCAGCCCAGAAAGCAGGTAGAACAACTTTTGTGGTGTCTTTCAGCTGCCTACCAAGGTAGTGTAAAAACTACCAAGAGAACTCCTGTCTGGCACCTTCCCCGGTGGAGTTTTGCATGGGGTGTGCTTGGAACATTTTGTCACCGGCCGAGTCCAAAATTCAGCGGTTCCCCATCTCAGCCCAGAAAGCAGGTACAACTTCTTTTCTTGTGCCTTTCAGCTGCCTACCAAGGTAGTGTAAAAACTACCAACAGAATTCGTTCCTGGCACCTTCCCCGGTGGAGTTGTGCATGGGGTGTGTTTGGAACATTTTGTCACCGGCCGACTCCAAAATTCAGCGATTCCCCATCTCAGCCCAGAAAGCAGGTAGAACAACTTTTGTGGTGTCTTTCAGATGCCTACCGGAGCAATGTAAAAACTACCAGGAGAACTCCTGTCTGGCACCTTCCCCGGTGGAGTTGTGCATGGGGTGTGTTTGGAACTTTTTGTCACCGGCCGACTCCAAAATTCAGCGGTTCCCCATCTCAGCCCAGAAAGCAGGTAGAACAACTTTTGTGGTGTCTTTCAGATGCCTACCGGAGCAATGTAAAAACTACCAGGAGAACTCCTGTCTGGCACCTTCCCCGGTGGAGTTGTGCATGGGGTGTGTTTGGAACATTTTGTCACCGGCCGACTCCAAAATTCAGCGATTCCCCATCTCAGCCCCGAAAGCAGGTAGAACAACTTTTGTGGTGCCTTTCAAATGCCTACCAAGGTAGTGTAAAAACTACTAAGAGAACTCCTGTCTGGCACCTTCCCCGGTGGAGTTGTGCATGGGGTGTGTTTAGAACATTTTGTCACCAGCCGAGTCCAAAATTCAGCGGTTCCCCATCTCAGCCCAGAAAGCAGGTAGAACAACTTTTGTGGTGCCTTTCAGGTGCCTACCAAGGTAGTGTAAAAACTACCAAGAGAACTCCTGTCTGGCACCTTCCCCGGTGGAGTTGTGCATGGGGTGTGTTTGGAACATTTTGTCACCGGCCGACTCCAAAATTCAGCGATTCCCCATCTCAGCCCAGAAAGCAGGTAGAACAACTTTTGTGGTGTCTTTCAGATGCCTACCGGAGCAATGTAAAAACTACCAGGAGAACTCCTGTCTGGCACCTTCCCCGGTGGAGTTGTGCATGGGGTGTGTTTGGAACATTTTGTCACCAGCCGAGTCCAAAATTCAGCGATTCCCCATCTCAGCCCCGAAAGCAGGTAGAACAACTTTTGTGGTGTCTTTCAGCTGCCTACCAAGGTAGTGTAAAAACTACCAAGAGAACTCCTGCCTGGCACCTTCCACGGTGGAGTTGTGCATGGGGTGTGTTTAGAACATTTTGTCACCAGCCGAGTCCAAAATTCAGCGGTTCCCCATCTCAGCCCAGAAAGCAGGTAGAACAACTTTTGTGGTGCCTTTCAGGTGCCTACCAAGGTAGTGTAAAAACTACTAAGAGAACTCCTGTCTGGCACCTTCCCCGGTGGAGTTGTGCATGGGGTGTGTTTGGAACATTTTGTCACCGGCCGACTCCAAAATTCAGCGATTCCCCATCTCAGCCCAGAAAGCAGGTAGAACAACTTTTGTGGTGTCTTTCAGATGCCTACCGGAGCAATGTAAAAACTACCAGGAGAACTCCTGTCTGGCACCTTCCCCGGTGGAGTTGTGCATGGGGTGTGTTTGGAACATTTTGTCACCGGCCGACTCCAAAATTCAGCGATTCCCCATCTCAGCCCCGAAAGCAGGTAGAACAACTTTTGTGGTGCCTTTCAAATGCCTACCAAGGTAGTGTAAAAACTACTAAGAGAACTCCTGTCTGGCACCTTCCCCGGTGGAGTTGTGCATGGGGTGTGTTTAGAACATTTTGTCACCAGCCGACTCCAAAATTCAGCGATTCCCCATCTCAGCCCCGAAAGCAGGTAGAACAACTTTTGTCTTGTCTTTCAGATGCCTACCAAGGTAGTGTAAAAACTACTAAGAGAACTCCTGTCTGGCACCTTCCCCGGTGGAGTTGTGCATGGGGTGTGTTTGGAACATTTTGTCACCAGCCGACTCCAAAATTCAGCGATTCCCCATCTCAGCCCCGAAAGCAGGTAGAACAACTTTTGTCTTGTCTTTCAGATGCCTACCAAGGTAGTGTAAAAACTACCAAGAGAACTCCTGTCTGGCACCTTCCCCGGTGGAGTTGTGCGTGGGGTGTGTTTGGAACATTTTGTCACCGGCCGACTCCAAAATTCAGCGATTCCCCATCTCAGCCCCGAAAGCAGGTAGAACAACTTTTGTCTTGTCTTTCAGATGCCTACCAAGGTAGTGTAAAAAACTACTAAGAGAACTCCTGTCTGGCACCTTCCCCGGTGGAGTTGTGCATGGGGTGTGTTTGGAACATTTTGTCACCAGCCGAGTCCAAAATTCAGCGTTTCCCCATCTCAGCCCAGAAAGCAGGTAGAACAACTTTTGTGGTGCCTTTCAGCTGCCTACCAAGGTAGTGTAAAAACTACCAAGAGAACTCCTGTCTGGCACCTTCCCCGGTGGAGTTGTGCATGGGGTGTGTTTGGAACATTTTGTCACCAGCCGACTCCAAAATTCAGCGGTTCCCCATCTCAGCCCACAAAGCAGGTACAACTTCTTTTCTTGTGCCTTTCAGCTGCCTACCAAGGTAGTGTAAAAACTACCAACAGAATTCGTTCCTGGCACCTTCCCCGGTGGAGTTGTGCATGGGGTGTGTTTGGAACATTTTGTCACCGGCCGAGTCCAAAATTCAGCGATTCCCCATCTCAGCCCAGAAAGCAGGTAGAACAACTTTTGTGCTGTCTTTCAGATGCCTACCGGAGCAATGTAAAAACTACCAGGAGAACTCCTGTCTGGCACCTTCCCCGGTGGAGTTGTGCATGGGGTGTGTTTGGAACATTTTGTCACCGGCCGAGTCCAAAATTCAGCGGTTCCCCATCTCAGCCCAGAAAGCAGGTAGAACAACTTTTGTGGTGTCTTTCAGATGCCTACCGGAGCAATGTAAAAACTACCAGGAGAACTCCTGTCTGGCACCTTCCCCGGTGGAGTTGTGCATGGGGTGTGTTTGGAACATTTTGTCACCGGCCGACTCCAAAATTCAGCGATTCCCCATCTCAGCCCCGAAAGCAGGTAGAACAACTTTTGTGGTGCCTTTCAAATGCCTACCAAGGTAGTGTAAAAACTACTAAGAGAACTTCTGTCTGGCACCTTCCCCGGTGGAGTTGTGCATGGGGTGTGTTTAGAACATTTTGTCACCAGCCGAGTCCAAAATTCAGCGGTTCCCCATCTCAGCCCAGAAAGCAGGTAGAACAACTTTTGTGGTGCCTTTCAAATGCCTACCAAGGTAGTGTAAAAACTACCAAGAGAACTCCTGTCTGGCACCTTCCCCGGTGGAGTTGTGCAGGGGGGTGTGTTTGGAACATTTTGTCACCGGCCGACTCCAAAATTCAGCGATTCCCCATCTCAGCCCAGAAAGCAGGAAGAACAACTTTTGTGGTGCCTTTCAGCTGCCTACCAAGGTAGTGTAAAAACTACCAGGAGAACTCCTGTCTGGCACCTTCCCCGGTGGAGTTGTGCATGGGGTGTGTTTGGAACATTTTGTCACCAGCCGAGTCCAAAATTCAGCGGTTCCCCATCTCAGCCCAGAAAGCATGTAGAACAACTTTTGTGGTGCCTTTCAGATGCCTACCAAGGTAGTGTAAATACTACCAACAGAATTCGTTCCTGGCACATTCCCCAGTGGAGTTGTGCATGGGGTGTGTTTGGAACATTTTGTCACCGGCCGACTCCAAAATTCAGCGGTTCCCCATCTCAGACCAGAAAGCAGGAAGAACAACTTTTGTGGTGCCTTTCAAATGCCTACCAAGGTAGTGTAAAAACTACCAGGAGAACTCCTGTCTGGCACCTTCCCCGGTGGAGTTGTGCAGGGGGTGTGTTTGGAACATTTTGTCACCAGCCGACTCCAAAATTCAGCGTTTCCCCATCTCAGCCCAGAAAGCAGGTAGAACAACTTTTGTGGTGCCTTTCAGCTGCCTACCAAGGTAGTGTAAAAACTACCAAGAGAACTCCTGTCTGGCACCTTCCCCGGTGGAGTTTTGCATGGGGTGTGTTTGGAACATTTTGTCACCGGCCGACTCCAAAATTCAGCGGTTCCCCATCTCAGACCAGAAAGCAGGAAGAACAACTTTTGTGGTGCCTTTCAGCTGCCTACCAAGGTAGTGTAAAAACTACCAGGAGAACTCCTGTCTGGCACCTTTCCCGGTGGAGTTGTGCAGGGGGTGTGTTTGGAACATTTTGTCACCAGCCGAGTCCAAAATTCAGCGTTTCCCCATCTCAGCCCAGAAAGCAGGTAGAACAACTTTTGTGGTGCCTTTCAAATGCCCACCAAGGTAGTGTAAAAACTACCAGGAGAACTCCTGTCTGGCACCTTCCGTGGTGGAGTTGTGCATGGGGTGTCTTTGGAACATTTTGTCACCAGCCGAGTCCAAAATTCAGCGATTCCCCATCTCAGCCCAGAAAGCAGGTAGAACAACTTTTGTGGTGTCTTTCAGATGCCTACCGGAGCAATGTAAAAACTACCAGGAGAACTCCTGTCTGGCACCTTCCCCGGTGGAGTTGTGCATGGGGTGTGTTTGGAACATTTTGTCACCGGCCGAGTCCAAAATTCAGCTGTTCCCCATCTCAGCCCAGAAAGCAGGTAGAACAACTTTTGTGGTGCCTTTCAAATGCCTACCAAGGTAGTGTAAAAACTACCAGGAGAACTCCTGTCTGGCACCTTCCCCGGTGGAGTTGTGCATGGGGTGTGTTTGGAACATTTTGTCACCAGCCGACTCCAAAATTCAGCGTTTCCCCATCTCAGCCCAGAAAGCAGGTAGAACAACTTTTGTGGTGCCTTTCAAATGACCCCAAGGTAGTGTAAAAACTACCAGGAGAACTCCTGTCTGGCACCTTCCCCGGTGGAGTTGTGCATGGGGTGTGTTTGGAACATTTTGTCACCGGCCGAGTCCAAAATTCAGCTGTTCCCCATCTCAGCCCAGAAAGCAGGTAGAACAACTTTTGTGGTGCCTTTCAAATGCCTACCAAGGTAGTGTAAAAACTACCAGGAGAACTCCTGTCTGGCACCTTCCCCGGTGGAGTTGTGCAGGGGGTGTGTTTGGAACATTTTGTCACCAGCCGACTCCAAAATTCAGCGTTTCCCCATCTCAGCCCAGAAAGCAGGTAGAACAACTTTTGTGGTGCCTTTCAAATGACCCCAAGGTAGTGTAAAAACTACCAGGAGAACTCCTGTCTGGCACCTTCCCCGGTGGAGTTGTGCATGGGGTGTGTTTGGAACATTTTGTCACCAGCCGAGTCCAAAATTCAGCGTTTCCCCATCTCAGCCCAGAAAGCAGATAGAACAACTTTTGTGGTGCCTTTCAGCTGCCTACCAAGGTAGTGTAAAAACTACCAGGAGAACTCCTGTCTGGCACCTTCCCCGGTGGAGTTGTGCGTGGGGTGTGTTTGGAACATTTTGTCACCGGCCGACTCCAAAATTCAGCGATTCCCCATCTCAGCCCAGAAAGCAGGTAGAACAACTTTTGTCGTGTCTTTCAGATGCCTACCAAGGTAGTGTAAAAACTACCAGGAGAACTCCTGTCTGGCACCTTCCCCGGTGGAGTTGTGCATGGGGTGTGTTTGGAACATTTTGTCACCAGCCGAGTCCAAAATTCAGCGTTTCCCCATCTCAGCCCAGAAAGCAGGTAGAACAACTTTTGTGGTGCCTTTCAGCTGCCTACCAAGGTAGTGTAAAAACTACCAAGAGAACTCCTGTCTGGCACCTTCCCCGGTGGAGTTGTGCATGGGGTGTGTTTGGAACATTTTTTCACCGGCCGAGTCCAAAATTCAGCGGTTCCCCATCTCAGCCCAGAAAGCAGGTAGAAAAACTTTTGTGGTGCCTTTCAGCTGCCTACCGGAGCAATGTAAAAACTACCAGGAGAACTCCTGTCTGGCACCTTCCCCGGTGGAGTTGTGCATGGGGTGTGTTTGGAACATTTTGTCACCAGCCGACTCCAAAATTCAGCGTTTCCCCATCTCAGCCCAGAAAGCAGGTAGAACAACTTTTGTGGTGCCTTTCAGCTGCCTACCAAGGTAGTGTAAAAACTACCAAGAGAACTCCTGTCTGGCACCTTCCCCGGTGGAGTTGTGCATGGGGTGTGTTTGGAACATTTTGTCACCAGCCGACTCCAAAATTCAGCGGTTCCCCATCTCAGCCCAGAAAGCAGGTAGAACAGCTTTTGTGGTGCCTTTCAGATGCCTACCAAGGTAGTGTAAAAACTACCAACAGAATTCGTTCCTGGCACCTTCCCCGGTGGAGTTGTGCATGGGGTGTGTTTGGAACATTTTGTCACCGGCCGACTCCAAAATTCAGCGGTTCCCCATCTCAGCCCAGAAAGCAGGTAGAACAACTTTTGTGGTGCCTTTCTCTTGCCTACCGGGGTAGTGTAAAAACTACCAACAGAACTCGTTTCTGGCACCTTCCCCGGAGGAGTTGTGCAGGGGGTGTGTTTGGAACATTTTGTCACCGGCCGACTCCAAAATTCAGCGGTTCCCCATCTCAGCCCAGAAAGCAGGTAGAACAACTTTTGTGGTGTCTTTCAGATGCCTACCAAGGTAGTGTAAAAACTACCAGGAGAACTCCTGTCTGGCACCTTCCCCGGTGGAGTTGTGCATGGGGTGTGTTTGGAACATTTTGTCACCAGCCGAGTCCAAAATTCAGCGGTTCCCCATCTCAGCCCAGAAAGCAGGTAGAACAACTTTTGTGGTGTCTTTCAGATGCCTACCAAGGTAGTGTAAAAACTACCAAGAGAACTCCTGTCTGGCACCTTCCCCGGTGGAGTTGTGCAGGGGGTGCGTTTGGAACATTTTGTCACCGGCCGACTCCAAAATTCAGCGATTCCCCATCTCAGCCCCGAAAGCAGGTAGAACAACTTTTGTGGTGCCTTTCAAATGCCTACCAAGGTAGTGTAAAAACTACCAACAGAATTCGTTCCTGGCACCTTCCCCGGTGGAGTTGTGCATGGGGTGTGTTTGGAACATTTTGTCACCAGCCGAGTCCAAAATTCAGCGTTTCCCCATCTCAGCCCAGAAAGCAGGTAGAACAACTTTTGTGGTGCCTTTCAGCTGCCTACCAAGGTAGTGTAAAAACTACCAAGAGAACTCCTGTCTGGCACCTTCCCCGGTGGAGTTGTGCATGGGGTGTGTTTGGAACATTTTGTCACCGGCCGACTCCAAAATTCAGCGGTTCCCCATCTCAGACCAGAAAGCAGGAAGAACAACTTTTGTGGTGCCTTTCAAATGCCTACCAAGGTAGTGTAAAAACTACCAGGAGAACTCCTGTCTGGCACCTTCCCCGGTGGAGTTGTGCAGGGGGTGTGTTTGGAACATTTTGTCACCAGCCGACTCCAAAATTCAGCGGTTCCCCATCTCAGCCCAGAAAGCAGGTAGAACAACTTTTGTGGTGCCTTTCAAATGCCCACCAAGGTAGTGTAAAAACTACCAGGAGAACTCCTGTCTGGCACCTTCCCCGGTGGAGTTGTGCATGGGGTGTGTTTGGAACATTTTGTCACCAGCCGAGTCCAAAATTCAGCGTTTCCCCATCTCAGCCCAGAAAGCAGGTAGAACAACTTTTGTGGTGCCTTTCAGGTGCCTACCAAGGTAGTGTAAAAACTACCAGGAGAACTCCTGTCTGGCACCTTCCCCGGTGGAGTTGTGCATGGGGTGTGTTTGGAACATTTTGTCACCGGCCGAGTCCAAAATTCAGCGGTTCCCCATCTCAGCCCAGAAAGCAGGTAGAACAACTTTTGTGGTGCCTTTCAGCTGCCTACCAAGGTAGTGTAAAAACTACGAAGAGAACTCCTGTCTGGCACCTTCCCCGGTGGAGTTGTGCATGGGGTGTGTTTGGAACATTTTGTCACCAGCCGAGTCCAAAATTCAGCGGTTCCCCATCTCAGCCCAGAAAGCAGGAAGAACAACTTTTGTGGTGCCTTTCAAATGCCTAGCAAGGTAGTGTAAAAACTACCAGGAGAACTCCTGTCTGGCACCTTCCCCGGTGGAGTTGTGCAGGGGGTGTGTTTGGAACATTTTGTCACCGGCCGAGTTCAAAATTCAGCGTTTCCCCATCTCAGCCCAGAAAGCAGATAGAACAACTTTTGTGGTGCCTTTCAGCTGCCTACCAAGGTAGTGTAAAAACTACCAGGAGAACTCCTGTCTGGCACCTTCCCCGGTGGAGTTGTGCGTGGGGTGTGTTTGGAACATTTTGTCACCGGCCGACTCCAAAATTCAGCGATTCCCCATCTCAGCCCAGAAAGCAGGTAGAACAACTTTTGTCGTGTCTTTCAGATGCCTACCAAGGTAGTGTAAAAACTACCAGGAGAACTCCTGTCTGGCACCTTCCCCGGTGGAGTTGTGCAGGGGGTGTGTTTGGAACATTTTGTCACCAGCCGACTCCAAAATTCAGCGTTTCCCCATGTCAGCCCAGAAAGCAGGTAGAACAACTTTTGTGGTGCCTTTCAAATGCCCACCAAGGTAGTGTAAAAACTACCAGGAGAACTCCTGTCTGGCACCTTCCCCGGTGGAGTTGTGCGTGGGGTGTGTTTGGAACATTTTGTCACCGGCCGACTCCAAAATTCAGCGATTCCCCATCTCAGCCCCGAAAGCAGGAAGAACAACTTTTGTGGTGCCTTTCAAATGCCTACCAAGGTAGTGTAAAAACTACCAGGAGAACTCCTGTCTGGCACCTTTCCCGGTGGAGTTGTGCAGGGGGTGTGTTTGGAACATTTTGTCACCAGCGGACTCCAAAATTCAGCGGTTCCCCATCTCAGCCCAGAAAGCAGGTAGAACAACTTTTGTGGTGCCTTTCAGATGCCTACCGGAGCAATGTAAAAACTACCAGGAGAACTCCTGTCTGGCACCTTCCCCGGTGGAGTTGTGCATGGGGTGTGTTTGGAACATTTTGTCACCAGCCGACTCCAAAATTCAGCGGTTCCCCATCTCAGCCCAGAAAGCAGGTAGAACAACTTTTGTGGTGTCTTTCAGATGCCTACCGGAGCAATGTAAAAACTACCAGGAGAACTCCTGTCTGGCACCTTCCCCGGTGGAGTTGTGCATGGGGTGTGTTTGGAACATTTTGTCACCGGCCGACTCCAAAATTCAGCGATTCCCCATCTCAGCCCCGAAAGCAGGTAGAACAACTTTTGTCTTGTCTTTCAGATGCCTACCAAGGTAGTGTAAAAACTACCAAGAGAACTCCTGTCTGGCACCTTCCCCGGTGGAGTTGTGCGTGGGGTGTGTTTGGAACATTTTGTCACCGGCCGACTCCAAAATTCAGCGATTCCCCATCTCAGCCCCGAAAGCAGGTAGAACAACTTTTGTCTTGTCTTTCAGATGCCTACCAAGGTAGTGTAAAAACTACTAAGAGAACTCCTGTCTGGCACCTTCCCCGGTGGAGTTGTGCATGGGGTGTGTTTGGAACATTTTGTCACCAGCCGAGTCCAAAATTCAGCGTTTCCCCATCTCAGCCCAGAAAGCAGGTAGAACAACTTTTGTGGTGCCTTTCAGCTGCCTACCAAGGTAGTGTAAAAACTACCAAGAGAACTCCTGTCTGGCACCTTCCCCGGTGGAGTTGTGCATGGGGTGTGTTTGGAACATTTTGTCACCAGCCGACTCCAAAATTCAGCGGTTCCCCATCTCAGCCCACAAAGCAGGTACAACTTCTTTTCTTGTGCCTTTCAGCTGCCTACCAAGGTAGTGTAAAAACTACCAACAGAATTCGTTCCTGGCACCTTCCCCGGTGGAGTTGTGCATGGGGTGTGTTTGGAACATTTTGTCACCGGCCGAGTCCAAAATTCAGCGATTCCCCATCTCAGCCCAGAAAGCAGGTAGAACAACTTTTGTGCTGTCTTTCAGATGCCTACCGGAGCAATGTAAAAACTACCAGGAGAACTCCTGTCTGGCACCTTCCCCGGTGGAGTTGTGCATGGGGTGTGTTTGGAACATTTTGTCACCGGCCGACTCCAAAATTCAGCGTTTCCCCATCTCAGCCCAGAAAGCAGGTAGAACAACTTTTGTGGTGTCTTTCAGATGCCTACCGGAGCAATGTAAAAACTACCAGGAGAACTCCTGTCTGGCACCTTCCCCGGTGGAGTTGTGCATGGGGTGTGTTTGGAACATTTTGTCACCGGCCGACTCCAAAATTCAGCGATTCCCCATCTCAGCCCCGAAAGCAGGTAGAACAACTTTTGTGGTGCCTTTCAAATGCCTACCAAGGTAGTGTAAAAACTACTAAGAGAACTTCTGTCTGGCACCTTCCCCGGTGGAGTTGTGCATGGGGTGTGTTTAGAACATTTTGTCACCAGCCGAGTCCAAAATTCAGCGGTTCCCCATCTCAGCCCAGAAAGCAGGTAGAACAACTTTTGTGGTGCCTTTCAAATGCCTACCAAGGTAGTGTAAAAACTACCAAGAGAACTCCTGTCTGGCACCTTCCCCGGTGGAGTTGTGCAGGGGGTGTGTTTGGAACATTTTGTCACCGGCCGACTCCAAAATTCAGCGATTCCCCATCTCAGCCCAGAAAGCAGGAAGAACAACTTTTGTGGTGCCTTTCAGCTGCCTACCAAGGTAGTGTAAAAACTACCAGGAGAACTCCTGTCTGGCACCTTCCCCGGTGGAGTTGTGCATGGGGTGTGTTTGGAACATTTTGTCACCAGCCGAGTCCAAAATTCAGCGGTTCCCCATCTCAGCCCAGAAAGCATGTAGAACAACTTTTGTGGTGCCTTTCAGATGCCTACCAAGGTAGTGTAAATACTACCAACAGAATTCGTTCCTGGCACCTTCCCCGGTGGAGTTGTGCATGGGGTGTGTTTGGAACATTTTGTCACCGGCCGACTCCAAAATTCAGCGGTTCCCCATCTCAGACCAGAAAGCAGGAAGAACAACTTTTGTGGTGCCTTTCAAATGCCTACCAAGGTAGTGTAAAAACTACCAGGAGAACTCCTGTCTGGCACCTTCCCCGGTGGAGTTGTGCAGGGGGTGTGTTTGGAACATTTTGTCACCAGCCGACTCCAAAATTCAGCGTTTCCCCATCTCAGCCCAGAAAGCAGGTAGAACAACTTTTGTGGTGCCTTTCAGCTGCCTACCAAGGTAGTGTAAAAACTACCAGGAGAACTCCTGTCTGGCACCTTTCCCGGTGGAGTTGTGCAGGGGGTGTGTTTGGAACATTTTGTCACCAGCCGAGTCCAAAATTCAGCGTTTCCCCATCTCAGCCCAGAAAGCAGGTAGAACAACTTTTGTGGTGCCTTTCAAATGCCCACCAAGGTAGTGTAAAAACTACCAGGAGAACTCCTGTCTGGCACCTTCCGTGGTGGAGTTGTGCATGGGGTGTCTTTGGAACATTTTGTCACCAGCCGAGTCCAAAATTCAGCGATTCCCCATCTCAGCCCAGAAAGCAGGTAGAACAACTTTTGTGGTGTCTTTCAGATGCCTACCGGAGCAATGTAAAAACTACCAGGAGAACTCCTGTCTGGCACCTTCCCCGGTGGAGTTGTGCATGGGGTGTGTTTGGAACATTTTGTCACCGGCCGAGTCCAAAATTCAGCTGTTCCCCATCTCAGCCCAGAAAGCAGGTAGAACAACTTTTGTGGTGCCTTTCAAATGCCTACCAAGGTAGTGTAAAAACTACCAGGAGAACTCCTGTCTGGCACCTTCCCCGGTGGAGTTGTGCAGGGGGTGTGTTTGGAACATTTTGTCACCAGCCGACTCCAAAATTCAGCGTTTCCCCATCTCAGCCCAGAAAGCAGGTAGAACAACTTTTGTGGTGCCTTTCAAATGACCCCAAGGTAGTGTAAAAACTACCAGGAGAACTCCTGTCTGGCACCTTCCCCGGTGGAGTTGTGCATGGGGTGTGTTTGGAACATTTTGTCACCGGCCGAGTCCAAAATTCAGCTGTTCCCCATCTCAGCCCAGAAAGCAGGTAGAACAACTTTTGTGGTGCCTTTCAAATGCCTACCAAGGTAGTGTAAAAACTACCAGGAGAACTCCTGTCTGGCACCTTCCCCGGTGGAGTTGTGCAGGGGGTGTGTTTGGAACATTTTGTCACCAGCCGACTCCAAAATTCAGCGGTTCCCCATCTCAGCCCAGAAAGCAGGTAGAACAACTTTTGTGGTGCCTTTCAAATGACCCCAAGGTAGTGTAAAAACTACCAGGAGAACTCCTGTCTGGCACCTTCCGTGGTGGAGTTGTGCATGGGGTGTGTTTGGAACATTTTGTCACCAGCCGAGTCCAAAATTCAGCGTTTCCCCATCTCAGCCCAGAAAGCAGATAGAACAACTTTTGTGGTGCCTTTCAGCTGCCTACCAAGGTAGTGTAAAAACTACCAGGAGAACTCCTGTCTGGCACCTTCCCCGGTGGAGTTGTGCAGGGGGTGTGTTTGGAACATTTTGTCACCAGCCGAGTCCAAAATTCAGCGTTTCCCCATCTCAGCCCAGAAAGCAGGTAGAACAACTTTTGTGGTGCCTTTCAGCTGCCTACCAAGGTAGTGTAAAAACTACCAAGAGAACTCCTGTCTGGCACCTTCCCCGGTGGAGTTGTGCATGGGGTGTGTTTGGAACATTTTGTCACCGGCCGACTCCAAAATTCAGCGGTTCCCCATCTCAGCCCAGAAAGCAGGTAGAAAAACTTTTGTGGTGCCTTTCAGCTGCCTACCGGAGCAATGTAAAAACTACCAGGAGAACTCCTGTCTGGCACCTTCCCCGGTGGAGTTGTGCATGGGGTGTGTTTGGAACATTTTGTCACCAGCCGAGTCCAAAATTCAGCGTTTCCCCATCTCAGCCCAGAAAGCAGGTAGAACAACTTTTGTGGTGCCTTTCAGCTGCCTACCAAGGTAGTGTAAAAACTACCAAGAGAACTCCTGTCTGGCACCTTCCCCGGTGGAGTTGTGCATGGGGTGTGTTTGGAACATTTTGTCACCAGCCGACTCCAAAATTCAGCGGTTCCCCATCTCAGCCCAGAAAGCAGGTAGAACAGCTTTTGTGGTGCCTTTCAGATGCCTACCAAGGTAGTGTAAAAACTACCAACAGAATTCGTTCCTGGCACCTTCCCCGGTGGAGTTGTGCATGGGGTGTGTTTGGAACATTTTGTCACCGGCCGACTCCAAAATTCAGTGGTTCCCCATCTCAGCCCAGAAAGCAGGTAGAACAACTTTTGTGGTGCCTTTCTCTTGCCTACCGGGGTAGTGTAAAAACTACCAACAGAACTCGTTTCTGGCACCTTCCCCGGAGGAGTTGTGCAGGGGGTGTGTTTGGAACATTTTGTCACCGGCCGACTCCAAAATTCAGCGGTTCCCCATCTCAGCCCAGAAAGCAGGTAGAACAACTTTTGTGGTGTCTTTCAGATGCCTACCAAGGTAGTGTAAAAACTACCAAGAGAACTCCTGTCTGGCACCTTCCCCGGTGGAGTTGTGCAGGGGGTGTGTTTGGAACATTTTGTCACCGGCCGACTCCAAAATTCAGCGATTCCCCATCTCAGCCCCGAAAGCAGGTAGAACAACTTTTGTGGTGCCTTTCAAATGCCTACCAAGGTAGTGTAAAAACTACCAACAGAATTCGTTCCTGGCACCTTCCCCGGTGGAGTTGTGCATGGGGTGTGTTTGGAACATTTTGTCACCAGCCGAGTCCAAAATTCAGCGTTTCCCCATCTCAGCCCAGAAAGCAGGTAGAACAACTTTTGTGGTGCCTTTCAGCTGCCTACCAAGGTAGTGTAAAAACTACCAGGAGAACTCCTGTCTGGCACCTTCCCCGGTGGAGTTGTGCATGGGGTGTGTTTGGAACATTTTGTCACCGGCCGACTCCAAAATTCAGCGGTTCCCCATCTCAGACCAGAAAGCAGGAAGAACAACTTTTGTGGTGCCTTTCAAATGCCTACCAAGGTAGTGTAAAAACTACCAGGAGAACTCCTGTCTGGCACCTTCCCCGGTGGAGTTGTGCAGGGGGTGTGTTTGGAACATTTTGTCACCAGCCGACTCCAAAATTCAGCGGTTCCCCATCTCAGCCCAGAAAGCAGGTAGAACAACTTTTGTGGTGCCTTTCAAATGCCCACCAAGGTAGTGTAAAAACTACCAGGAGAACTCCTGTCTGGCACCTTCCCCGGTGGAGTTGTGCATGGGGTGTGTTTGGAACATTTTGTCACCAGCCGAGTCCAAAATTCAGCGTTTCCCCATCTCAGCCCAGAAAGCAGGTAGAACAACTTTTGTGGTGCCTTTCAGGTGCCTACCAAGGTAGTGTAAAAACTACCAGGAGAACTCCTGTCTGGCACCTTCCCCGGTGGAGTTGTGCATGGGGTGTGTTTGGAACATTTTGTCACCGGCCGAGTCCAAAATTCAGCGGTTCCCCATCTCAGCCCAGAAAGCAGGTAGAACAACTTTTGTGGTGCCTTTCAGCTGCCTACCAAGGTAGTGTAAAAACTACCAGGAGAACTCCTGTCTGGCACCTTCCCCGGTGGAGTTGTGCAGGGGGTGTGTTTGGAACATTTTGTCACCAGCCGAGTCCAAAATTCAGCGTTTCCCCATCTCAGCCCAGAAAGCAGGTAGAACAACTTTTGTGGTGCCTTTCAGCTGCCTACCAAGGTAGTGTAAAAACTACCAAGAGAACTCCTGTCTGGCACCTTCCCCGGTGGAGTTGTGCATGGGGTGTGTTTGGAACATTTTGTCACCGGCCGAGTCCAAAATTCAGCGGTTCCCCATCTCAGCCCAGAAAGCAGGTAGAAAAACTTTTGTGGTGCCTTTCAGCTGCCTACCGGAGCAATGTAAAAACTACCAGGAGAACTCCTGTCTGGCACCTTCCCCGGTGGAGTTGTGCATGGGGTGTGTTTGGAACATTTTGTCACCAGCCGAGTCCAAAATTCAGCGTTTCCCCATCTCAGCCCAGAAAGCAGGTAGAACAACTTTTGTGGTGCCTTTCAGCTGCCTACCAAGGTAGTGTAAAAACTACCAAGAGAACTCCTGTCTGGCACCTTCCCCGGTGGAGTTGTGCATGGGGTGTGTTTGGAACATTTTGTCACCAGCCGACTCCAAAATTCAGCGGTTCCCCATCTCAGCCCAGAAAGCAGGTAGAACAGCTTTTGTGGTGCCTTTCAGATGCCTACCAAGGTAGTGTAAAAACTACCAACAGAATTCGTTCCTGGCACCTTCCCCGGTGGAGTTGTGCATGGGGTGTGTTTGGAACATTTTGTCACCGGCCGACTCCAAAATTCAGTGGTTCCCCATCTCAGCCCAGAAAGCAGGTAGAACAACTTTTGTGGTGCCTTTCTCTTGCCTACCGGGGTAGTGTAAAAACTACCAACAGAACTCGTTTCTGGCACCTTCCCCGGAGGAGTTGTGCAGGGGGTGTGTTTGGAACATTTTGTCACCGGCCGACTCCAAAATTCAGCGGTTCCCCATCTCAGCCCAGAAAGCAGGTAGAACAACTTTTGTGGTGTCTTTCAGATGCCTACCAAGGTAGTGTAAAAACTACCAGGAGAACTCCTGTCTGGCACCTTCCCCGGTGGAGTTGTGCATGGGGTGTGTTTGGAACATTTTGTCACCAGCCGAGTCCAAAATTCAGCGGTTCCCCATCTCAGCCCAGAAAGCAGGTAGAACAACTTTTGTGGTGTCTTTCAGATGCCTACCAAGGTAGTGTAAAAACTACCAAGAGAACTCCTGTCTGGCACCTTCCCCGGTGGAGTTGTGCAGGGGGTGTGTTTGGAACATTTTGTCACCGGCCGACTCCAAAATTCAGCGATTCCCCATCTCAGCCCCGAAAGCAGGTAGAACAACTTTTGTGGTGCCTTTCAAATGCCTACCAAGGTAGTGTAAAAACTACCAACAGAATTCGTTCCTGGCACCTTCCCCGGTGGAGTTGTGCATGGGGTGTGTTTGGAACATTTTGTCACCAGCCGAGTCCAAAATTCAGCGTTTCCCCATCTCAGCCCAGAAAGCAGGTAGAACAACTTTTGTGGTGCCTTTCAGCTGCCTACCAAGGTAGTGTAAAAACTACCAGGAGAACTCCTGTCTGGCACCTTCCCCGGTGGAGTTGTGCATGGGGTGTGTTTGGAACATTTTGTCACCGGCCGACTCCAAAATTCAGCGGTTCCCCATCTCAGACCAGAAAGCAGGAAGAACAACTTTTGTGGTGCCTTTCAAATGCCTACCAAGGTAGTGTAAAAACTACCAGGAGAACTCCTGTCTGGCACCTTCCCCGGTGGAGTTGTGCAGGGGGTGTGTTTGGAACATTTTGTCACCAGCCGACTCCAAAATTCAGCGGTTCCCCATCTCAGCCCAGAAAGCAGGTAGAACAACTTTTGTGGTGCCTTTCAAATGCCCACCAAGGTAGTGTAAAAACTACCAGGAGAACTCCTGTCTGGCACCTTCCCCGGTGGAGTTGTGCATGGGGTGTGTTTGGAACATTTTGTCACCAGCCGAGTCCAAAATTCAGCGTTTCCCCATCTCAGCCCAGAAAGCAGGTAGAACAACTTTTGTGGTGCCTTTCAGGTGCCTACCAAGGTAGTGTAAAAACTACCAGGAGAACTCCTGTCTGGCACCTTCCCCGGTGGAGTTGTGCATGGGGTGTGTTTGGAACATTTTGTCACCGGCCGAGTCCAAAATTCAGCGGTTCCCCATCTCAGCCCAGAAAGCAGGTAGAACAACTTTTGTGGTGCCTTTCAGCTGCCTACCAAGGTAGTGTAAAAACTACCAAGAGAACTCCTGTCTGGCACCTTCCCCGGTGGAGTTGTGCATGGGGTGTGTTTGGAACATTTTGTCACCAGCCGAGTCCAAAATTCAGCGGTTCCCCATCTCAGCCCAGAAAGCAGGAAGAACAACTTTTGTGGTGCCTTTCAAATGCCTAGCAAGGTAGTGTAAAAACTACCAGGAGAACTCCTGTCTGGCACCTTCCCCGGTGGAGTTGTGCAGGGGGTGTGTTTGGAACATTTTGTCACCGGCCGAGTTCAAAATTCAGCGTTTCCCCATCTCAGCCCAGAAAGCAGATAGAACAACTTTTGTGGTGCCTTTCAGCTGCCTACCAAGGTAGTGTAAAAACTACCAGGAGAACTCCTGTCTGGCACCTTCCCCGGTGGAGTTGTGCGTGGGGTGTGTTTGGAACATTTTGTCACCGGCCGACTCCAAAATTCAGCGATTCCCCATCTCAGCCCAGAAAGCAGGTAGAACAACTTTTGTCGTGTCTTTCAGATGCCTACCAAGGTAGTGTAAAAACTACCAGGAGAACTCCTGTCTGGCACCTTCCCCGGTGGAGTTGTGCGTGGGGTGTGTTTGGAACATTTTGTCACCGGCCGACTCCAAAATTCAGCGATTCCCCATCTCAGCCCCGAAAGCAGGAAGAACAACTTTTGTGGTGCCTTTCAAATGCCTACCAAGGTAGTGTAAAAACTACCAGGAGAACTCCTGTCTGGCACCTTTCCCGGTGGAGTTGTGCAGGGGGTGTGTTTGGAACATTTTGTCACCAGCGGACTCCAAAATTCAGCGGTTCCCCATCTCAGCCCAGAAAGCAGGTAGAACAACTTTTGTGGTGTCTTTCAGATGCCTACCGGAGCAATGTAAAAACTACCAGGAGAACTCCTGTCTGGCACCTTCCCCGGTGGAGTTGTGCATGGGGTGTGTTTGGAACATTTTGTCACCGGCCGACTCCAAAATTCAGCGATTCCCCATCTCAGCCCCGAAAGCAGGTAGAACAACTTTTGTGGTGCCTTTCAAATGCCTACCAAGGTAGTGTAAAAACTACTAAGAGAACTCCTGTCTGGCACCTTCCCCGGTGGAGTTGTGCATGGGGTGTGTTTAGAACATTTTGTCACCAGCCGAGTCCAAAATTCAGCGGTTCCCCATCTCAGCCCAGAAAGCAGGTAGAACAACTTTTGTGGTGCCTTTCAAATGCCTACCAAGGTAGTGTAAAAACTACCAAGAGAACTCCTGTCTGGCACCTTCCCCGGTGGAGTTGTGCATGGGGTGTGTTTGGAACATTTTGTCACCGGCCGACTCCAAAATTCAGCGATTCCCCATCTCAGCCCACAAAGCAGGTAGAACAACTTTTGTGGTGTCTTTCAGATGCCTACCGGAGCAATGTAAAAACTACCAGGAGAACTCCTGTCTGGCACCTTCCCCGGTGGAGTTGTGCATGGGGTGTGTTTGGAACATTTTGTCACCGGCCGACTCCAAAATTCAGCGTTTCCCCATCTCAGCCCAGAAAGCAGGTAGAACAACTTTTGTGGTGTCTTTCAGATGCCTACCGGAGCAATGTAAAAACTACCAGGAGAACTCCTGTCTGGCACCTTCCCCGGTGGAGTTGTGCATGGGGTGTGTTTGGAACATTTTGTCACCGGCCGACTCCAAAATTCAGCGATTCCCCATCTCAGCCCCGAAAGCAGGTAGAACAACTTTTGTGGTGCCTTTCAAATGCCTACCAAGGTAGTGTAAAAACTACTAAGAGAACTCCTGTCTGGCACCTTCCCCGGTGGAGTTGTGCATGGGGTGTGTTTAGAACATTTTGTCACCAGCCGAGTCCAAAATTCAGCTGTTCCCCATCTCAGCCCAGAAAGCCGGTAGAACAACTTTTGTGGTGTTTTTCAGATGCCTACCAAGGTAGTGTAAAAACTACTAAGAGAACTCCTGTCTGGCACCTTCCCCGGTGGAGTTGTGCATGGGGTGTGTTTGGAACATTTTGTCACCGGCCGACTCCAAAATTCAGCGATTCCCCATCTCAGCCCAGAAAGCAGGTAGAACAACTTTTGTGGTGTCTTTCAGATGCCTACCAAGGTAGTGTAAAAACTACTAAGAGAACTCCTGTCTGGCACCTTCCCCGGTGGAGTTGTGCATGGGGTGTGTTTGGAAAATTTTGTCACCAGCCGACTCCAAAATTCAGCGATTCCCCATCTCAGCCCCGAAAGCAGGTAGAACAAATTTTGTCTTGTCTTTCAGATGCCTACCAAGGTAGTGTAAAAACTACTAAGAGAACTCCTGTCTGGCACCTTCCCCGGTGGAGTTGTGCGTGGGGTGTGTTTGGAACATTTTGTCACCGGCCGACTCCAAAATTCAGCGATTCCCCATCTCAGCCCCGAAAGCAGGTAGAACAACTTTTGTCTTGTCTTTCAGCTGCCTACCAAGGTAGTGTAAAAACTACCAAGAGAACTCCTGTCTGGCACCTTCCCCGGTGGAGTTGTGCATGGGGTGTGTTTGGAACATTTTGTCACCGGCCGACTCCAAAATTCAGCGGTTCCCCATCTCAGACCAGAAAGCAGGAAGAACAACTTTTGTGGTGCCTTTCAGCTGCCTACCAAGGTAGTGTAAAAACTACCAGGAGAACTCCTGTCTGGCACCTTCCCCGGTGGAGTTGTGCATGGGGTGTGTTTGGAACATTTTGTCACCAGCCGAGTCCAAAATTCAGCGTTTCCCCATCTCAGCCCAGAAAGCAGGTAGAACAACTTTTGTGGTGCCTTTCAAATGCCCACCAAGGTAGTGTAAAAACTACCAGGAGAACTCCTGTCTGGCACCTTCCCCGGTGGAGTTGTGCGTGGGGTGTGTTTGGAACATTTTGTCACCGGCCGACTCCAAAATTCAGCGATTCCCCATCTCAGCCCAGAAAGCAGGAAGAACAACTTTGGTGGTGCCTTTCAAATGCCTACCAAGGTAGTGTAAAAACTACCAGGAGAACTCCTGTCTGGCACCTTCCCCGGTGGAGTTGTGCATGGGGTGTGTTTGGAACATTTTGTCACCGGCCGAGTCCAAAATTCAGCGTTTCCCCATCTCAGCCCAGAAAGCAGATAGAACAACTTTTGTGGTGCCTTTCAGCTGCCTACCAAGGTAGTGTAAAAACTACCAGGAGAACTCCTGTCTGGCACCTTCCCCGGTGGAGTTGTGCGTGGGGTGTGTTTGGAACATTTTGTCACCGGCCGACTCCAAAATTCAGCGATTCCCCATCTCAGCCCAGAAAGCAGGTAGAACAACTTTTGTCGTGTCTTTCAGATGCCTACCAAGGTAGTGTAAAAACTACCAGGAGAACTCCTGTCTGGCACCTTCCCCGGTGGAGCTGTGCAGGGGGTGTGTTTGGAACATTTTTTCACCGGCCGAGTCCAAAATTCAGCGGTTCCCCATCTCAGACCAGAAAGCAGGTAGAAAAACTTTTGTGGTGCCTTTCAGCTGCCTACCGGAGCAATGTAAAAACTACCAGGAGAACTCCTGTCTGGCACCTTCCCCGGTGGAGTTGTGCATGGGGTGTGTTTGGAACATTTTGTCACCAGCCGACTCCAAAATTCAGCGTTTCCCCATCTCAGCCCAGAAAGCAGGTAGAACAACTTTTGTGGTGCCTTTCAGCTGCCTACCAAGGTAGTGTAAAAACTACCAAGAGAACTCCTGTCTGGCACCTTCCCCGGTGGAGTTGTGCATGGGGTGTGTTTGGAACATTTTGTCACCAGCCGACTCCAAAATTCAGCGGTTCCCCATCTCAGCCCAGAAAGCAGGTAGAACAACTTTTGTGGTGCCTTTCAGATGCCTACCAAGGTAGTGTAAAAACTACCAACAGAATTCGTTCCTGGCACCTTCCCCGGTGGAGTTGTGCATGGGGTGTGTTTGGAACATTTTGTCACCGGCCGACTCCAAAATTCAGCGGTTCCCCATCTCAGACCAGAAAGCAGGAAGAACAACTTTTGTGGTGCCTTTCAAATGCCTACCAAGGTAGTGTAAAAACTACCAGGAGAACTCCTGTCTGGCACCTTCCCCGGTGGAGTTGTGCAGGGGGTGTGTTTGGAACATTTTGTCACCAGCCGACTCCAAAATTCAGCGGTTCCCCATCTCAGCCCAGAAAGCAGGTAGAACAACTTTTGTGGTGCCTTTCAAATGCCCACCAAGGTAGTGTAAAAACTACCAGGAGAACTCCTGTCTGGCACCTTCCCCGGTGGAGTTGTGCATGGGGTGTGTTTGGAACATTTTGTCACCAGCCGAGTCCAAAATTCAGCGTTTCCCCATCTCAGCCCAGAAAGCAGGTAGAACAACTTTTGTGGTGCCTTTCAGGTGCCTACCAAGGTAGTGTAAAAACTACCAGGAGAACTCCTGTCTGGCACCTTCCCCGGTGGAGTTGTGCATGGGGTGTGTTTGGAACATTTTGTCACCGGCCGACTCCAAAATTCAGCGGTTCCCCATCTCAGCCCAGAAAGCAGGTAGAACAACTTTTGTGGTGCCTTTCAAATGCCCACCAAGGTAGTGTAAAAACTACCAGGAGAACTCCTGTCTGGCACCTTCCCCGGTGGAGTTGTGCGTGGGGTGTGTTTGGAACATTTTGTCACCGGCCGACTCCAAAATTCAGCGGTTCCCCATCTCAGCCCAGAAAGCAGGAAGAACAACTTTGGTGGTGCCTTTCAAATGCCTACCAAGGTAGTGTAAAAACTACCAGGAGAACTCCTGTCTGGCACCTTCCCCGGTGGAGTTGTGCATGGGGTGTGTTTGGAACATTTTGTCACCGGCCGAGTCCAAAATTCAGCGTTTCCCCATCTCAGCCCAGAAAGCAGATAGAACAACTTTTGTGGTGCCTTTCAGCTGCCTACCAAGGTAGTGTAAAAACTACCAGGAGAACTCCTGTCTGGCACCTTCCCCGGTGGAGTTGTGCGTGGGGTGTGTTTGGAACATTTTGTCACCGGCCGACTCCAAAATTCAGCGATTCCCCATCTCAGCCCAGAAAGCAGGTAGAACAACTTTTGTCGTGTCTTTCAGATGCCTACCAAGGTAGTGTAAAAACTACCAGGAGAACTCCTGTCTGGCACCTTCCCCGGTGGAGCTGTGCAGGGGGTGTGTTTGGAACATTTTTTCACCGGCCGAGTCCAAAATTCAGCGGTTCCCCATCTCAGACCAGAAAGCAGGTAGAAAAACTTTTGTGGTGCCTTTCAGCTGCCTACCGGAGCAATGTAAAAACTACCAGGAGAACTCCTGTCTGGCACCTTCCCCGGTGGAGTTGTGCATGGGGTGTGTTTGGAACATTTTGTCACCAGCCGAGTCCAAAATTCAGCGTTTCCCCATCTCAGCCCAGAAAGCAGGTAGAACAACTTTTGTGGTGCCTTTCAGGTGCCTACCAAGGTAGTGTAAAAACTACCAGGAGAACTCCTGTCTGGCACCTTCCCCGGTGGAGTTGTGCATGGGGTGTGTTTGGAACATTTTGTCACCGGCCGACTCCAAAATTCAGCGATTCCCCATCTCAGCCCAGAAAGCAGGTAGAACAACTTTTGTCGTGTCTTTCAGATGCCTACCAAGGTAGTGTAAAAACTACCAGGAGAACTCCTGTCTGGCACCTTCCCCGGTGGAGCTGTGCAGGGGGTGTGTTTGGAACATTTTTTCACCGGCCGAGTCCAAAATTCAGCGGTTCCCCATCTCAGACCAGAAAGCAGGTAGAAAAACTTTTGTGGTGCCTTTCAGCTGCCTACCGGAGCAATGTAAAAACTACCAGGAGAACTCCTGTCTGGCACCTTCCCCGGTGGAGTTGTGCATGGGGTGTGTTTGGAACATTTTGTCACCAGCCGACTCCAAAATTCAGCGTTTCCCCATCTCAGCCCAGAAAGCAGGTAGAACAACTTTTGTGGTGCCTTTCAGCTGCCTACCAAGGTAGTGTAAAAACTACCAAGAGAACTCCTGTCTGGCACCTTCCCCGGTGGAGTTGTGCATGGGGTGTGTTTGGAACATTTTGTCACCAGCCGACTCCAAAATTCAGCGGTTCCCCATCTCAGCCCAGAAAGCAGGTAGAACAACTTTTGTGGTGCCTTTCAGATGCCTACCAAGGTAGTGTAAAAACTACCAACAGAATTCGTTCCTGGCACCTTCCCCGGTGGAGTTGTGCATGGGGTGTGTTTGGAACATTTTGTCACCGGCCGACTCCAAAATTCAGCGGTTCCCCATCTCAGACCAGAAAGCAGGAAGAACAACTTTTGTGGTGCCTTTCAAATGCCTACCAAGGTAGTGTAAAAACTACCAGGAGAACTCCTGTCTGGCACCTTCCCCGGTGGAGTTGTGCAGGGGGTGTGTTTGGAACATTTTGTCACCAGCCGACTCCAAAATTCAGCGGTTCCCCATCTCAGCCCAGAAAGCAGGTAGAACAACTTTTGTGGTGCCTTTCAAATGCCCACCAAGGTAGTGTAAAAACTACCAGGAGAACTCCTGTCTGGCACCTTCCCCGGTGGAGTTGTGCATGGGGTGTGTTTGGAACATTTTGTCACCAGCCGAGTCCAAAATTCAGCGTTTCCCCATCTCAGCCCAGAAAGCAGGTAGAACAACTTTTGTGGTGCCTTTCAGGTGCCTACCAAGGTAGTGTAAAAACTACCAGGAGAACTCCTGTCTGGCACCTTCCCCGGTGGAGTTGTGCATGGGGTGTGTTTGGAACATTTTGTCACCGGCCGACTCCAAAATTCAGCGGTTCCCCATCTCAGCCCAGAAAGCAGGTAGAACAACTTTTGTGGTGCCTTTCAGCTGCCTACCAAGGTAGTGTAAAAACTACCAAGAGAACTCCTGTCTGGCACCTTCCCCGGTGGAGTTGTGCATGGGGTGTGTTTGGAACATTTTGTCACCGGCCGACTCCAAAATTCAGCGGTTCCCCATCTCAGACCAGAAAGCAGGAAGAACAACTTTTGTGGTGCCTTTCAAATGCCTACCAAGGTAGTGTAAAAACTACCAGGAGAACTCCTGTCTGGCACCTTCCCCGGTGGAGTTGTGCAGGGGGTGTGTTTGGAACATTTTGTCACCAGCCGACTCCAAAATTCAGCGTTTCCCCATCTCAGCCCAGAAAGCAGGTAGAACAACTTTTGTGGTGCCTTTCAAATGCCCACCAAGGTAGTGTAAAAACTACGAGGAGAACTCCTGTCTGGCACCTTCCCCGGTGGAGTTGTGCGTGGGGTGTGTTTGGAACATTTTGTCACCGGCCGACTCCAAAATTCAGCGATTCCCCATCTCAGCCCCGAAAGCAGGTAGAACAACTTTTGTGGTGTCTTTCAGATGCCTACCAAGGTAGTGTAAAAACTACTAAGAGAACTCCTGTCTGGCACCTTCCCCGGTGGAGTTGTGCATGGGGTGTGTTTGGAACATTTTGTCACCAGCCGAGTCCAAAATTCAGCGTTTCCCCATCTCAGCCCAGAAAGCAGGTAGAACAACTTTTGTGGTGCCTTTCAGCTGCCTACCAAGGTAGTGTAAAAACTACCAGGAGAACTCCTGTCTGGCACCTTCCCCGGTGGAGTTGTGCATGGGGTGTGTTTGGAACATTTTGTCACCGGCCGAGTCCAAAATTCAGCGGTTCCCCATCTCAGCCCAGAAAGCAGGTAGAAAAACTTTTGTGGTGTCTTTCAGCTGCCTACCGGAGCAATGTAAAAACTACCAGGAGAACTCCTGTCTGGCACCTTCCCCGGTGGAGTTGTGCATGGGGTGTGTTTGGAACATTTTGTCACCAGCCGAGTCCAAAATTCAGCGTTTCCCCATATCAGCCCAGAAAGCAGGTAGAACAACTTTTGTGGTGCCTTTCAGCTGCCTACCAAGGTAGTGTAAAAACTACCAAGAGAACTCCTGTCTGGCACCTTCCCCGGTGGAGTTTTGCATGGGGTGTGCTTGGAACATTTTGTCACCGGCCGAGTCCAAAATTCAGCGGTTCCCCATCTCAGACCAGAAAGCAGGAAGAACAACTTTTGTGGTGCCTTTCAGATGCCTACCAAGGTAGTGTAAAAACTACCAGGAGAACTCCTGTCTGGCACCTTCCCCGGTGGAGTTGTGCATGGGGTGTGTTTGGAACATTTTGTCACCAGCCAACTCCAAAATTCAGCGTTTCCCCATCTCAGCCCAGAAAGCAGGTAGAACAACTTTTGTGGTGCCTTTCAAATGCCCACCAAGGTAGTGTAAAAACTACCAGGAGAACTCCTGTCTGGCACCTTCCCCGGTGGAGTTGTGCATGGGGTGTGTTTGGAACATTTTGTCACCAGCCGAGTCCAAAATTCAGCGTTTCCCCATCTCAGCCCAGAAAGCAGGTAGAACAACTTTTGTGGTGCCTTTCAGCTGCCTACCAAGGTAGTGTAAAAACTACCAGGAGAACTCCTGTCTGGCACCTTCCCCGGTGGAGTTGTGCATGGGGTGTGTTTGGAACATTTTGTCACCGGCCGAGTCCAAAATTCAGCGTTTCCCCATCTCAGCCCAGAAAGCAGGTAGAAAAACTTTTGTGGTGCCTTTCAGCTGCCTACCAAGGTAGTGTAAAAACTACCAAGAGAACTCCTGTCTGGCACCTTCCCCGGTGGAGTTGTGCATGGGGTGTGTTTGGAACATTTTGTCACCGGCCGACTCCAAAATTCAGCGGTTCCCCATCTCAGACCAGAAAGCAGGAAGAACAACTTTTGTGGTGCCTTTCAAATGCCTACCAAGGTAGTGTAAAAACTACCAGGAGAACTCCTGTCTGGCACCTTCCCCGGTGGAGTTGTGCATGGGGTGTGTTTGGAACATTTTTTCACCGGCCGAGTCCAAAATTCAGCGGTTCCCCATCTCAGCCCAGAAAGCAGGTAGAAAAACTTTTGTGGTGCCTTTCAGCTGCCTCCCGGAGCAATGTAAAAACTACCAGGAGAACTCCTGTCTGGCACCTTCCCCGGTGGAGTTGTGCATGGGGTGTGTTTGGAACATTTTGTCACCAGCCGACTCCAAAATTCAGCGATTCCCCATCTCAGCCCACAAAGCAGGTACAACTTCTTTTCTTGTGCCTTTCAGCTGCCTACCAAGGTAGTGTAAAAACTACCAACAGAATTCGTCCCTGGCACCTTCCCCGGTGGAGTTGTGCATGGGGTGTGTTTGGAACATTTTGTCACCGGCCGACTCCAAAATTCAGCGATTCCCCATCTCAGCCCAGAAAGCAGGTAGAACAACTTTTGTGGTGTCTTTCAGATGCCTACCGGAGCAATGTAAAAACTACCAGGAGAACTCCTGTCTGGCACCTTCCCCGGTGGAGTTGTGCATGGGGTGTGTTTGGAATATTTTGTCACCGGCCGACTCCAAAATTCAGCGGTTCCCCATCTCAGCCCAGAAAGCAGGTAGAACAACTTTTGTGGTGTCTTTCAGATGCCTACCGGAGCAATGTAAAAACTACCAGGAGAACTCCTGTCTGGCACCTTCCCCGGTGGAGTTGTGCATGGGGTGTGTTTGGAACATTTTGTCACCGGCCGACTCCAAAATTCAGCGGTTCCCCATCTCAGCCCAGAAAGCAGGTAGAACAACTTTTGTGGTGCCTTTCAGCTGCCTACCAAGGTAGTGTAAAAACTACCAAGAGAACTCCTGTCTGGCACCTTCCCCGGTGGAGTTGTGCATGGGGTGTGTTTGGAACATTTTGTCACCGGCCGACTCCAAAATTCAGCGGTTCCCCATCTCAGACCAGAAAGCAGGAAGAACAACTTTTGTGGTGCCTTTCAAATGCCTACCAAGGTAGTGTAAAAACTACCAGGAGAACTCCTGTCTGGCACCTTCCGTGGTGGAGTTGTGCAGGGGGTGTGTTTGGAACATTTTGTCACCAGCCGACTCCAAAATTCAGCGTTTCCCCATCTCAGACCAGAAAGCAGGTAGAACAACTTTTGTGGTGCCTTTCAAATGCCCACCAAGGTAGTGTAAAAACTACCAGGAGAACTCCTGTCTGGCACCTTCCGTGGTGGAGTTGTGCGTGGGGTGTGTTTGGAACATTTTGTCACCGGCCGACTCCAAAATTCAGCGATTCCCCATCTCAGCCCCGAAAGCAGGTAGAACAACTTTTGTGGTGTCTTTCAGATGCCTACCAAGGTAGTGTAAAAACTACTAAGAGAACTCCTGTCTGGCACCTTCCCCGGTGGAGTTGTTCATGGGGTGTGTTTGGAACATTTTGTCACCGGCCGAGTCCAAAATTCAGCGTTTCCCCATCTCAGCCCAGAAAGCAGGTAGAACAACTTTTGTGGTGCCTTTCAGCTGCCTACCGGAGCAATGTAAAAACTACCAGGAGAACTCCTGTCTGGCACCTTCCCCGGTGGAGTTGTGCATGGGGTGTGTTTGGAACATTTTGTCACCAGCCGAGTCCAAAATTCAGCGTTTCCCCATCTCAGCCCAGAAAGCAGGAAGAACAACTTTTGTGGTGCCTTTCAGCTGCCTACCAAGGTAGTGTAAAAACTACCAGGAGAACTCCTGTCTGGCACCTTCCCCGGTGGAGTTGTGCATGGGGTGTGTTTGGAACATTTTGTCACCAGCCAACTCCAAAATTCAGCGGTTCCCCATCTCAGCCCAGAAAGCAGGTAGAACAACTTTTGTGGTGCCTTTCAAATGCCCACCAAGGTAGTGTAAAAACTACCAGGAGAACTCCTGTCTGGCACCTTCCGTGGTGGAGTTGTGCATGGGGTGTGTTTGGAACATTTTGTCACCAGCCGAGTCCAAAATTCAGCGTTTCCCCATCTCAGCCCAGAAAGCAGGTAGAACAACTTTTGTGGTGCCTTTCAGCTGCCTACCAAGGTAGTGTAAAAACTACCAGGAGAACTCCTGTCTGGCACCTTCCCCGGTGGAGTTGTGCATGGGGTGTGTTTGGAACATTTTGTCACCGGCCGAGTCCAAAATTCAGCGGTTCCCCATCTCAGACCAGAAAGCAGGTAGAACAACTTTTGTGGTGCCTTTCAGCTGCCTACCAAGGTAGTGTAAAAACTACCAAGAGAACTCCTGTCTGGCACCTTCCCCGGTGGAGTTGTGCATGGGGTGTGTTTGGAACATTTTGTCACCGGCCGACTCCAAAATTCAGCGGTTCCCCATCTCAGACCAGAAAGCAGGAAGAACAACTTTTGTGGTGCCTTTCAGCTGCCTACCAAGGTAGTGTAAAAACTACCAAGAGAACTCCTGTCTGGCACCTTCCCCGGTGGAGTTGTGCATGGGGTGTGTTTGGAACATTTTTTCACCGGCCGAGTCCAAAATTCAGCGGTTCCCCATCTCAGCCCAGAAAGCAGGTAGAAAAACTTTTGTGGTGCCTTTCAGCTGCCTACCGGAGCAATGTAAAAACTACCAGGAGAACTCCTGTCTGGCACCTTCCCCGGTGGAGTTGTGCATGGGGTGTGTTTGGAACATTTTGTCACCAGCCGACTCCAAAATTCAGCGATTCCCCATCTCAGCCCACAAAGCAGGTACAACTTCTTTTCTTGTGCCTTTCAGCTGCCTACCAAGGTAGTGTAAAAACTACCAACAGAATTCGTTCCTGGCACCTTCCCCGGTGGAGTTGTGCATGGGGTGTGTTTGGAACATTTTGTCACCGGCCGACTCCAAAATTCAGCGATTCCCCATCTCAGCCCAGAAAGCAGGTAGAACAACTTTTGTGGTGTCTTTCAGATGCCTACCGGAGCAATGTAAAAACTACCAGGAGAACTCCTGTCTGGCACCTTCCCCGGTGGAGTTGTGCATGGGGTGTGTTTGGAACATTTTGTCACCGGCCGACTCCAAAATTCAGCGGTTCCCCATCTCAGCCCAGAAAGCAGGTAGAACAACTTTTGTGGTGTCTTTCAGATGCCTACCGGAGCAATGTAAAAACTACCAGGAGAACTCCTGTCTGGCACCTTCCCCGGTGGAGTTGTGCATGGGGTGTGTTTGGAACATTTTGTCACCGGCCGACTCCAAAATTCAGCGGTTCCCCATCTCAGCCCAGAAAGCAGGTAGAACAACTTTTGTGGTGCCTTTCAGCTGCCTACCAAGGTAGTGTAAAAACTACCAAGAGAACTCCTGTCTGGCACCTTCCCCGGTGGAGTTGTGCATGGGGTGTGTTTGGAACATTTTGTCACCGGCCGACTCCAAAATTCAGCGGTTCCCCATCTCAGACCAGAAAGCAGGAAGAACAACTTTTGTGGTGCCTTTCAAATGCCTACCAAGGTAGTGTAAAAACTACCAGGAGAACTCCTGTCTGGCACCTTCCCCGGTGGAGTTGTGCAGGGGGTGTGTTTGGAACATTTTGTCACCAGCCGACTCCAAAATTCAGCGTTTCCCCATCTCAGCCCAGAAAGCAGGTAGAACAACTTTTGTGGTGCCTTTCAAATGCCCACCAAGGTAGTGTAAAAACTACCAGGAGAACTCCTGTCTGGCACCTTCCGTGGTGGAGTTGTGCGTGGGGTGTGTTTGGAACATTTTGTCACCGGCCGACTCCAAAATTCAGCGATTCCCCATCTCAGCCCCGAAAGCAGGTAGAACAACTTTTGTGGTGTCTTTCAGATGCCTACCAAGGTAGTGTAAAAACTACTAAGAGAACTCCTGTCTGGCACCTTCCCCGGTGGAGTTGTGCATGGGGTGTGTTTGGAACATTTTGTCACCAGCCGAGTCCAAAATTCAGCGTTTCCCCATCTCAGCCCAGAAAGCAGGTAGAACAACTTTTGTGGTGCCTTTCAGCTGCCTACCAAGGTAGTGTAAAAACTACCAGGAGAACTCCTGTCTGGCACCTTCCCCGGTGGAGTTGTGCATGGGGTGTGTTTGGAACATTTTGTCACCGGCCGAGTCCAAAATTCAGCGGTTCCCCATCTCAGCCCAGAAAGCAGGTAGAAAAACTTTTGTGGTGCCTTTCAGCTGCCTACCGGAGCAATGTAAAAACTACCAGGAGAACTCCTGTCTGGCACCTTCCCCGGTGGAGTTGTGCATGGGGTGTGTTTGGAACATTTTGTCACCAGCCGACTCCAAAATTCAGCGTTTCCCCATCTCAGCCCAGAAAGCAGGAAGAACAACTTTTGTGGTGCCTTTCAGATGCCTACCAAGGTAGTGTAAAAACTACCAGGAGAACTCCTGTCTGGCACCTTCCCCGGTGGAGTTGTGCATGGGGTGTGTTTGGAACATTTTGTCACCAGCCGACTCCAAAATTCAGCGGTTCCCCATCTCAGCCCAGAAAGCAGGTAGAAAAACTTTTGTGGTGTCTTTCAGATGCCTACCGGAGCAATGTAAAAACTACCAGGAGAACTCCTGTCTGGCACCTTCCCCGGTGGAGTTGTGCATGGGGTGTGTTTGGAACATTTTGTCACCAGCCGACTCCAAAATTCAGCGGTTCCCCATCTCAGCCCAGAAAGCAGGTAGAACAACTTTTGTGGTGTCTTTCAGATGCCTACCGGAGCAATGTAAAAACTACCAGGAGAACTCCTGTCTGGCACCTTCCCCGGTGGAGTTGTGCATGGGGTGTGTTTGGAACATTTTGTCACCGGCCGACTCCAAAATTCAGCGGTTCCCCATCTCAGCCCAGAAAGCAGGTAGAACAACTTTTGTGGTGCCTTTCAGCTGCCTACCAAGGTAGTGTAAAAACTACCAAGAGAACTCCTGTCTGGCACCTTCCCCGGTGGAGTTGTGCATGGGGTGTGTTTGGAACATTTTGTCACCGGCCGACTCCAAAATTCAGCGGTTCCCCATCTCAGACCAGAAAGCAGGAAGAACAACTTTTGTGGTGCCTTTCAAATGCCTACCAAGGTAGTGTAAAAACTACCAGGAGAACTCCTGTCTGGCACCTTCCCCGGTGGAGTTGTGCAGGGGGTGTGTTTGGAACATTTTGTCACCAGCCGACTCCAAAATTCAGCGTTTCCCCATCTCAGCCCAGAAAGCAGGTAGAACAACTTTTGTGGTGCCTTTCAAATGCCCACCAAGGTAGTGTAAAAACTACCAGGAGAACTCCTGTCTGGCACCTTCCGTGGTGGAGTTGTGCGTGGGGTGTGTTTGGAACATTTTGTCACCGGCCGACTCCAAAATTCAGCGATTCCCCATCTCAGCCCCGAAAGCAGGTAGAACAACTTTTGTGGTGTCTTTCAGATGCCTACCAAGGTAGTGTAAAAACTACTAAGAGAACTCCTGTCTGGCACCTTCCCCGGTGGAGTTGTGCATGGGGTGTGTTTGGAACATTTTGTCACCGGCCGACTCCAAAATTCAGCGATTCCCCATCTCAGCCCCGAAAGCAGGTAGAACAACTTTTGTGGTGTCTTTCAGATGCCTACCAAGGTAGTGTAAAAACTACTAAGAGAACTCCTGTCTGGCACCTTCCCCGGTGGAGTTGTGCATGGGGTGTGTTTGGAACATTTTGTCACCAGCCGAGTCCAAAATTCAGCGTTTCCCCATCTCAGCCCAGAAAGCAGGTAGAACAACTTTTGTGGTGCCTTTCAGCTGCCTACCAAGGTAGTGTAAAAACTACCAGGAGAACTCCTGTCTGGCACCTTCCCCGGTGGAGTTGTGCATGGGGTGTGTTTGGAACATTTTGTCACCGGCCGAGTCCAAAATTCAGCGGTTCCCCATCTCAGCCCAGAAAGCAGGTAGAAAAACTTTTGTGGTGCCTTTCAGCTGCCTACCGGAGCAATGTAAAAACTACCAGGAGAACTCCTGTCTGGCACCTTCCCCGGTGGAGTTGTGCATGGGGTGTGTTTGGAACATTTTGTCACCAGCCGACTCCAAAATTCAGCGTTTCCCCATCTCAGCCCAGAAAGCAGGAAGAACAACTTTTGTGGTGCCTTTCAGATGCCTACCAAGGTAGTGTAAAAACTACCAGGAGAACTCCTGTCTGGCACCTTCCCCGGTGGAGTTGTGCATGGGGTGTGTTTGGAACATTTTGTCACCAGCCGACTCCAAAATTCAGCGGTTCCCCATCTCAGCCCAGAAAGCAGGTAGAAAAACTTTTGTGGTGTCTTTCAGATGCCTACCGGAGCAATGTAAAAACTACCAGGAGAACTCCTGTCTGGCACCTTCCCCGGTGGAGTTGTGCATGGGGTGTGTTTGGAACATTTTGTCACCAGCCGACTCCAAAATTCAGCGGTTCCCCATCTCAGCCCAGAAAGCAGGTAGAACAACTTTTGTGGTGTCTTTCAGATGCCTACCGGAGCAATGTAAAAACTACCAGGAGAACTCCTGTCTGGCACCTTCCCCGGTGGAGTTGTGCATGGGGTGTGTTTGGAACATTTTGTCACCGGCCGACTCCAAAATTCAGCGGTTCCCCATCTCAGCCCAGAAAGCAGGTAGAACAACTTTTGTGGTGCCTTTCAGCTGCCTACCAAGGTAGTGTAAAAACTACCAAGAGAACTCCTGTCTGGCACCTTCCCCGGTGGAGTTGTGCATGGGGTGTGTTTGGAACATTTTGTCACCGGCCGACTCCAAAATTCAGCGGTTCCCCATCTCAGACCAGAAAGCAGGAAGAACAACTTTTGTGGTGCCTTTCAAATGCCTACCAAGGTAGTGTAAAAACTACCAGGAGAACTCCTGTCTGGCACCTTCCCCGGTGGAGTTGTGCAGGGGGTGTGTTTGGAACATTTTGTCACCAGCCGACTCCAAAATTCAGCGGTTCCCCATCTCAGCCCAGAAAGCAGGTAGAACAACTTTTGTGGTGCCTTTCAAATGCCCACCAAGGTAGTGTAAAAACTACCAGGAGAACTCCTGTCTGGCACCTTCCGTGGTGGAGTTGTGCGTGGGGTGTGTTTGGAACATTTTGTCACCGGCCGACTCCAAAATTCAGCGATTCCCCATCTCAGCCCCGAAAGCAGGTAGAACAACTTTTGTGGTGTCTTTCAGATGCCTACCAAGGTAGTGTAAAAACTACTAAGAGAACTCCTGTCTGGCACCTTCCCCGGTGGAGTTGTGCATGGGGTGTGTTTGGAACATTTTGTCACCGGCCGACTCCAAAATTCAGCGATTCCCCATCTCAGCCCCGAAAGCAGGTAGAACAACTTTTGTGGTGTCTTTCAGATGCCTACCAAGGTAGTGTAAAAACTACTAAGAGAACTCCTGTCTGGCACCTTCCCCGGTGGAGTTGTGCATGGGGTGTGTTTGGAACATTTTGTCACCAGCCGAGTCCAAAATTCAGCGTTTCCCCATCTCAGCCCAGAAAGCAGGTAGAACAACTTTTGTGGTGCCTTTCAGCTGCCTACCAAGGTAGTGTAAAAACTACCAGGAGAACTCCTGTCTGGCACCTTCCCCGGTGGAGTTGTGCATGGGGTGTGTTTGGAACATTTTGTCACCGGCCGAGTCCAAAATTCAGCGGTTCCCCATCTCAGCCCAGAAAGCAGGTAGAAAAACTTTTGTGGTGCCTTTCAGCTGCCTACCGGAGCAATGTAAAAACTACCAGGAGAACTCCTGTCTGGCACCTTCCCCGGTGGAGTTGTGCATGGGGTGTGTTTGGAACATTTTGTCACCAGCCGAGTCCAAAATTCAGCGTTTCCCCATCTCAGCCCAGAAAGCAGGAAGAACAACTTTTGTGGTGCCTTTCAGATGCCTACCAAGGTAGTGTAAAAACTACCAGGAGAACTCCTGTCTGGCACCTTCCCCGGTGGAGTTGTGCATGGGGTGTGTTTGGAACATTTTGTCACCAGCCGACTCCAAAATTCAGCGGTTCCCCATCTCAGCCCAGAAAGCAGGTAGAAAAACTTTTGTGGTGCCTTTCAGCTGCCTACCGGAGCAATGTAAAAACTACCAGGAGAACTCCTGTCTGGCACCTTCCCCGGTGGAGTTGTGCATGGGGTGTGTTTGGAACATTTTGTCACCAGCCGACTCCAAAATTCAGCGTTTCCCCATCTCAGCCCAGAAAGCAGGAAGAACAACTTTTGTGGTGCCTTTCAGATGCCTACCAAGGTAGTGTAAAAACTACCAGGAGAACTCCTGTCTGGCACCTTCCCCGGTGGAGTTGTGCATGGGGTGTGTTTGGAACATTTTGTCACCAGCCGACTCCAAAATTCAGCGGTTCCCCATCTCAGCCCAGAAAGCAGGTAGAACAACTTTTGTGGTGCCTTTCAAATGCCCACCAAGGTAGTGTAAAAACTACCAGGAGAACTCCTGTCTGGCACCTTCCGTGGTGGAGTTGTGCATGGGGTGTGTTTGGAACATTTTGTCACCAGCCGAGTCCAAAATTCAGCGTTTCCCCATCTCAGCCCAGAAAGCAGGTAGAACAACTTTTGTGGTGCCTTTCAGCTGCCTACCAAGGTAGTGTAAAAACTACCAGGAGAACTCCTGTCTGGCACCTTCCCCGGTGGAGTTGTGCATGGGGTGTGTTTGGAACATTTTGTCACCGGCCGAGTCCAAAATTCAGCGGTTCCCCATCTCAGCCCAGAAAGCAGGTAGAACAACTTTTGTGGTGCCTTTCAGCTGCCTACCAAGGTAGTGTAAAAACTACCAAGAGAACTCCTGTCTGGCACCTTCCCCGGTGGAGTTGTGCATGGGGTGTGTTTGGAACATTTTGTCACCGGCCGACTCCAAAATTCAGCGGTTCCCCATCTCAGACCAGAAAGCAGGAAGAACAACTTTTGTGGTGCCTTTCAAATGCCTACCAAGGTAGTGTAAAAACTACCAAGAGAACTCCTGTCTGGCACCTTCCCCGGTGGAGTTGTGCATGGGGTGTGTTTGGAACATTTTTTCACCGGCCGAGTCCAAAATTCAGCGGTTCCCCATCTCAGCCCAGAAAGCAGGTAGAAAAACTTTTGTGGTGCCTTTCAGCTGCCTACCAAGGTAGTGTAAAAACTACCAGGAGAACTCCTGTCTGGCACCTTCCCCGGTGGAGTTGTGCATGGGGTGTGTTTGGAACATTTTGTCACCGGCCGACTCCAAAATTCAGCGGTTCCCCATCTCAGCCCAGAAAGCAGGTAGAACAACTTTTGTGGTGCCTTTCAGCTGCCTACCAAGGTAGTGTAAAAACTACCAAGAGAACTCCTGTCTGGCACCTTCCCCGGTGGAGTTGTGCATGGGGTGTGTTTGGAACATTTTGTCACCGGCCGACTCCAAAATTCAGCGATTCCCCATCTCAGCCCAGAAAGCAGGTAGAACAACTTTTGTGGTGTCTTTCAGATGCCTACCGGAGCAATGTAAAAACTACCAGGAGAACTCCTGTCTGGCACCTTCCCCGGTGGAGTTGTGCATGGGGTGTGT
>NW_026611677.1:0-29963 GCF_023638135.1 Falco biarmicus | reverse complement strand
ACTACGGTCCACCACGGCCCGTCCAGGCCCATCACCGCCCGTCCCGGCCCGCCGCGGCCCACCTCAGCCCACCACAGCCCGTCCCAGCCCACCACAGCCCGTCCCAGCCAACCACAGCGCGTCCCAGCCCACCACAGCCCGTCCCAGCCCACCACAGCCCGTCCCAGCACACCACAGCCCGTCCCAGCCCGTCTCAGCCCACCACAAGCCTTCCCAGCCCGTCCCAGACCCCCAGAGCCAACCCAGCCCGTTTCAGCCCCTCCCAGACCGTCTCAGCTCACCACACCCCACCACAGCCCATCTCAGCCCACCACGGCCTGTTCCAGCCCACCAGAGCCCGTCCCAGTCCACCAGAGCCCGTCCCAACCTACCACAGCTTGTCCCGGCCCACCACAGCCCGTCCCAGCCCACCACAGCCCGACCCGGATCACGACATCCCGTCCCAGCCCACCACAATTCGTCCCAGTGCACCACAGCGCGTCCCAGCCCACCACAGCCCGTCCCAGTCCACCACAGCCCGTCCCGGCACACCACAGCCCGTCCCGTCCCACCAAAGCCCGTCCCGGCCCACCAGAGCCTGTCTCAGCACACCACAGCCCGTCCCGGCTCACCACAGCCCGTCCCGTCCCACCACAGCCCACCACAGCCCGTCCCAGCCCACCACAGCTCGTCCCAGCCCACCACAGCCCGCCACAGCTCGTCCCAGCCCGCCACAGCCCACCATAGCCCAATACAGCCCACCACAGCCCAATACAGCCCATCTCAGCTCACCACAACCCACCACAGCCCGTCCAAGCCCACCACAGCCCATTACAGCTTACCACAGCCCGTCCCAGCCCACCAGAGCCCGTTCCAGCCCACCAGAGCCCACCAAAGCCTGTCCCTGCCCACCACAGCCCGTCCCCGCCCAACACAGCCCGTCCCAGCCCGTCCCAGGCCACCACAGCCCTTCCCTGCTCACCACAGCCTGTCCCCGCCCACCACAACTTGACCCGGCCCACTACAGCCCGGCCCGGCCCACCACGGCCCGCACGGCCAACCAAGGCCAGTCCTGGCCCACCACGGCCCCTCCCAGCCCACCACAGCTTGTCCCAGCCCACCACGTTTGACCACAGCCCACCACGGCCCACCACAACCCACCACGGCTTACCACAGCCCACCACAGTTCACCACGGCCCACCACGGCACGTCATAGCCCACCACAGCCTGTCCCAGCACACCACGGCCCACCACAGCCCACCACGGCCCACCGCATCCCGTCCCAGCCCACCGCATCCCGTCCCAGCCCACCACAGCCCGTCCCAGCCCACCACGGCCCGTCCCTGATTACCACGGACCGTCCCGTCCCACCACAGCCCGTCCCGGCCCACCATGGCCCGTCCCGGCCCACCACGGCCCATCCCAGCCCACCACGGCCCATCCCAGCACACCACGGCCCGTCCCAGCCCACCACGGCCCACCACGACAGATCTCAACCCACCACAGCCTGCCACAGCCCACCACAGCCCTCCACAGCTCTCCACAGCCCGCCCCAACCCACCACAGACTGTCTCAGCTCATCACAACCCAACACAGCGCACCAGAGCCCGTCCCAACCCACCACAGCCCGGCCCAACCCACCACATCGTGTCCCAGGCCACCACAGCCCGTCTCAACTCACCACAGCCTGTCCCAGCCCACCACAACCCACCACAGCCAAACACGGCCCACCACAGCCCGTCCCAGCCCACCACAGCCCGTCCCAGCCCACCACAGCCCGTCCCCGCCCACCACAGCCCGTCTCAGCCCACCACAACTTGTCCCAGCCCTCCACAGCCCTTTTCAGCCCACCACAGCCCATCCCAACCAACCACAGCCCATCCCAGCACACCACGGCCCACCACAGCCCACCACGGCCCACCGCATCCCGTCCCAGCCCACCGCATCCCGTCCCAGCCCACCACAGCCCGTCCCAGCCCACCACGGCCCGTCCCTGATTACCACGGACCGTCCCGTCCCACCACAGCCCGTCCCGGCCCACCATGGCCCGTCCCGGCCCACCACGGCCCATCCCAGCCCACCACGGCCCATCCCAGCACACCACGGCCCGTCCCAGCCCACCACGGCCCACCACGACAGATCTCAACCCACCACAGCCTGCCACAGCCCACCACAGCCCTCCACAGCTCTCCACAGCCCGCCCCAACCCACCACAGACTGTCTCAGCTCATCACAACCCAACACAGCGCACCAGAGCCCGTCCCAACCCACCACAGCCCGGCCCAACCCACCACATCGTGTCCCAGGCCACCACAGCCCGTCTCAACTCACCACAGCCTGTCCCAGCCCACCACAACCCACCACAGCCAAACACGGCCCACCACAGCCCGTCCCAGCCCACCACAGCCCGTCCCAGCCCACCACAGCCCGTCCCCGCCCACCACAGCCCGTCTCAGCCCACCACAACTTGTCCCAGCCCTCCACAGCCCTTTTCAGCCCACCACAGCCCATCCCAACCAACCACAGCCCATCCCAGCCCACCACAGCCCGTCCCAGCCCTTCCCAGCCCACCACAGTGCGTCCCAGCCCACCACGGCCTGTTCCAGCCCACCAGAGCCCGTCCCAGTCCACCAGAGCCCGTCCCAAGCTACCACAGCTTCTCCCGGCCCACCATAGCCCGTCCCAGCCCACCACAGCCCGTCCCAGCCCACCACGGCCCGTTCCAACCCACCAGAGCACGTCCCAGCCCACCACAGCCTGACCCAGCATGTCCCAGCCCACCACAGCCCGTCCCAGCCTGTCCCAGCTCACCACATCCCACCACAGCCCGCCCCAGCCCACCACAGCCCGTCTTAGCCCGACCCAGCCCCCCACAGCCCGTCCCAGCCCACCACAGTTCACCACGGCCCGTCCCAGCCCACAACAGCCCACCACAACCCACCACAGCCCGTCCCAGCCCACCACGGCCCGTCCCAGCCCACCACGGCCCGTCCCAGCCCACCACGGCCCATAACAACCCACCACGGCCCGTCCCGGCCTACTACGCCCTGTCCCAGCCCACCACAGCCCATCCCAGCCCACCACAGCCGGTCCCAGCCCGTCACAGCTCGTCCCAGCCCATCACAGCCCACCACAGCCCACCACGGCCTGTCCCTGATTACCATAGCCCGTCCCGGCCCACCACGGCCCGTCCTGGCCCACCACGGCCCGTCCCAGAACACCACGGCCCACCACGACAGATCTCAACCCACCACAGCCTGTCCAAGCCCACCACAGCCCTCCACAGCTCTCCACAGCACGTCCCAACCCACCACAGACTGTCTCTGCTCATCACAACCCAACACAGCGCACCAGAGCCCGTCCCAACCCACCACAGCCCGGCCCAGCCCACCAAATCGTGTCCCAGCCCACCACAGACCGTCTCAACTCACCACAGCCTGTCCAAGCCCACCACAACCCACCACAGCCAAACACGGCCCACCACAGCCCGTCCCAGCCCACCACAGCTTGTCCCAGCCCACCACAGCCCGTCCCAGCCCACCACAGGACACTACAGCACACCACAGCCTACCGCAGACCACCACAGCCCGTCCCAGCCCACCACAGCCCGTCCCAGCCCTCCACAGCCCACCTCAGCCCACCACAGCCCGTCCCAGCCCACCACAGCCCGTCCCAGCCCACCACAGCCCGTCCCAGCCCGTAACAGCCCACCACAGCCCGTCCAAGCCCACCACAGCCCGTCCCAGCCCGTAACAGCCCACCACAGCCCGTCCCAGCCCACCACAGCCCGTCCCAGCCCACCACAGCCCTTCCCAGCCCACGACAGCCCATCCCAGCACACCACAGCCTACCACAGCACGTACCGGCCCACCAGAGCCTGTCCCAGCCCACCACAGCGCGTCCCAGCCCACCACAGCCCGTCCCAGCCCACCACAGCCCGTCCAAGCCCACCACAGCCCGTCCCAGCACACCACAGCTTACAACAGCACGTCCCGGCCCACCAAAGCCCGTCCCAGCACACTACGGTCCACCACGGCCCGTCCAGGCCCATCACCGCCCGTCCCGGCCCACCATGGTCCGTCCCGGCCCACCGTGGCCCACCCCAGCCCACCACAGCCCGTCCCAGCCCACCACAGCCCTTCCCTGCCCACCACAGCCTGTCCCCGCCCACCACAACTTGTCCCCGCCCACTACAGCCCGTCCCGGCCCACCATGGCCCGTCACGGCCAACCAAGTCCGGTCCTGGCCCACCACGGCCCGTCCCAGCCCTCCACAGCGCGTCCCAGCCCTTCCCAGCCCACCACAGCGCGTCCCAGCCCACCACAGCCCGTCCCAGCCCACCACAGCCCGTCCCAGCCCACCACTGCCTACAACAGCACGTCCCGGCCCACCAAAGCCCGTCCCAGCCCACTACGGTCCACCACGGCCCGTCCAGGCCCATCACCGCCCGTCCCGGCCCACCATGGTCCGTCCCGGCCCACCGCGGCCCACCTCAGCCCACCACAGCCCGTCCCAGCCCACCACAGCGCGTCCCAGCCCACCACTGCCCGTCCCAGCCCACCACAGCCCGTCCCAGCCCGTCCCAGCTCGTCCCAGCCCACCACAGGCCTTCCCAGCCCCTCCCAGACCCCCAGAGCCGGCCCAGCCCGTTTCAGCCCCTCCCAGACCGTCTCAGCTCACCACACCCCACCACAGCCCATCCCAGCCCACCACGGCCTGTTCCAGCCCAGCAGAGGCCGTTCCAGTCCACCAGAGCCCGTCCCAACCTACCACAGCTTGTCCCGGCCCACCATAGCCCGTCCCAGCCCACCACAGCCCGTCCCAGCCCACTGCGACCCGTCCCAGCCCACCACAGCCCGTCTTAGCCCGACCCAGCCCCCCACAGCCCGTCCCAACCCACCACAGTTCACCACGGCCCGTCCCAGCCCACAACGGCCCACCACGGCTCACCACAGCCCGTCCCAGCCCACCACAATTCGTCCCAGTGCACCACAGCGCGTCCCAGCCCACCACAGCCCGTCCCGGCACACCACAGCCCATCCCGTCCCACCACAGCCCGTCCCGTCCCACCACAGCCCGTCCCGGCCCACCACAGCCCGTCCCGGCCCACCACAGCCCGTCCCGGCCCACCACAGCCCGTCCCGGCCCACCACAGCCCGTCTCAGCACACCACAGCCCGTCCCAGCCCACCACAGCCCATCCCGTCCCACCACAGCCCACCACAGCCCGTCCCAGACCACCACAGCCCAATACAGCCCACCACAGCCCAATACAGCACACCACAGGCTACCGTAGACCAGCACAGCCCGTCCCAGCCCACCACAGCCCATCCCGTCCCACCACAGCCCACCACAGCCCGTCCCAGCCTGCCACAGCCCGTCCCAGCCCGCCACAGCCCAATACAGCCCACCACAGCCCGTCTCAGCTCACCACAACCCACCACAGCCCGTCCAAGCCCACCACAGCCCATTACAGCTTACCACAGCCCGTCCCAGCCCACCAGACCCCGTTCCAGCCCACCAGAGCCCACCAAAGCCCGTCCCCGCCCACCACAGCTCATCCCCGCTCACCACAGCCCGTCCCAGGCCACCACAGCCCTTCCCTGCTCACCACAGCCTGTCCCCGCCCACCACAACTTCTCCCCGCTCACTACAGCCCGGCCCGGCCCACCACGGCCCGTCATGGCCAACCAAGGCCGGTCCTGGCCCACCACAGCCCGTCCCAGCCCTTCCCAGCCCACCGCAGCGCGTCCCAGCCCACCACAGCCCGTCCCAGCCCACCACAGCCCGTCCCAGCCCACCACAGCGCGTCCCAGCCCACCACAGCCCGTCCCAGCACACCACAGCCCGTCCCAGCCCACCACAGCCCGTCCCAGCACACCACAGCCTACAACAGCACGTCCCGGCCCACCAAAGCCCGTCCCAGCCCACTACAGTCCACCACGGCCCGTCCAGGCCCATCACCGCCCGTCCCGGCCCACCATGGTCCGTCCCGGCCCACCGCGGCCCACCTCAGGCCACCACTGCCCGTCCCAGCCCACCACTGCCCGTCCCAGCCCGTCCCAGCTCGTCCCAGCCCATCACAGGCCTTCCCAGCCCCTCCCAGACCCCCAGAGCCGGCCCAGCCCGTTCCAGCCCCTCCCAGACCGTCTCAGCTCACCACACCCCACCACAGCCCATCCCAGCCCACCACGGCATGTTCCAGCCCAGCAGAGGCCGTCCCAGTCCACCAGAGCCCGTCCCAACCTACCACAGCTTATCCCGGCCCACCATAGCCCATCCCGTCCCACCACAGCCCGTCCCAGCCCACCAGAGCCCGTCTCAGCACACCACAGCCCGTCCCGGCCCACCAGAGCCCGTCCCAGCCCACCACAGCCCACCATAGCCCAATACAGCCCACCACAGCCCGTCCCAGCCCATCTCAGCTCACCACAACCCACCACAGCCCGTCCAAGCCCACCACAGCCCATTACAGCTTACCACAGCCCGTCCCAGCCCACCAGAGCCCGTTCCAGCCCACCAGAGCCCACCAAAGCCCGTCCCCGCCCAACACAGCCCGTCCCAGCCCGTCCCAGGCCACCACAGCCCTTCCCTGCTCACCACAGCCTGTCCCAGCCCACCACGTCCGACCACAGCCCACCACGGCCCACCACAACCCACCACGGCTTACCACAGCCCACCACAGTTCACCACGGCACACCACGGCACGTCATAGCCCACCACAGCCTGTCCCAGCCCACCACGGCCCACCGCGTCCCGTCCCAGCCCACCACAGCCCGTCCCAGACCACCACAGCCCGTCCCAGCCCTCCACAGCCCGTCTCAGCCCACCACAGCCCACCACAGCTTGTCCCAGCCCACCACAGTCCGTCCCAGCCCACCACACCCTATCCCAGCACACCACAGCCCGTCCCAGCCCGTCCCAGCCCACCACAGCCCTTCCCAGCCCACCACAGCCCGTCCCAGCCCACCACAGCTCGTCCCAGCCCACCACAGCCCATCCCAGCACACCACAGCCTACCACAGCATGTCCCGGCCCACCAGAGCCAGTCCCAGCCCACCACAGCCCATCCCAGCCAACCACAGCCCGTCCCAGCCCACCACAGCCCGTCCCAGCCCTTCCCAGCCCACCACAGCGCGTCCCAGCCCACCACAGCGCATCCCAGCCCACCATAGCGCATCCCAGCCCACCACAGCGCATCCCAGCCCACCACAGCCCACCACAGCTTGTCCCAGCCCACCAGAGCCCGTCCCACCCCACCACAGCCTGTCCCAGCCCACCAGAGCCCACCACAGCTTGTCCCAGCCCACCACAGTCCGTCCCAGCCCACCACAGCCCGTCCCAGGACACCACAGTCCGTCCCAGCCCACCACAGCCCGTCCCAGCCCACCACAGCTCGTCCCAGCCCACCACAGCCCACCAAAGCCCGTCCCCGCCCACCACAGCCCATCCCCGCCCACCACAGCCCGTCCCTGCCCACCACAACTTGTCCCCACCCACTACGGCCCTTCCCGGCCCACCACGGCCCGTCCCAGCCAACCAAGACCGGTCCCGGCCCACCACAGCCCATCCCAACCCACCACAGCCTGTTCCAGCCCACCACAGACCGTGCCCGCCCACCACAGCACACCCAAGCCCGTCCCAGCCCACCACAACCCGTCACCGCCCACCACAACCCGTCACCGTCCACCACAGCCTGTCCAAGGCGTCCCAGCCCGTCCCAGCCCATCTCAGCCCGTCCCAGCCCACCAGAACTCGCCCCAGCCCACCACAGCTCGTCCCAGCCCACCACAGCCCGTCCCAGCCCACCAAAGCCCGTTCCAGCCCACCACAGCCCACCAAAGCCCGTCCCCGCCCACCAAAGCCCGTCCCCGCCCACCACAACCCGTCACCGCCCACCACAACCCGTCCAAGGCGTCCCAACCCGTCCCAGCCCATGTCAGCCCGTCCCAGCCCACCACAACTCGTCCCAGCCCACCACAGCCCGTCCCAGCCTGTCCCAGTCCATTGCGGCCCACCACATCCCGTCCCAGCCCGTCCCATCCCAACATAGACCACCACAGCTCGTCCCAGCCCACCACAGCCCACCACAGCCCGTCCCAGCCCGTCCCGGCCCACCACAGCCCGTCTCAGCCCCATCCAGCTCACCACAGCCCGTCCCAGCTCACCACATCCCGTCATAGCCCCCCACAGCCCATCCCAGCCCACCACAGTTCACCACGGCCCGTCCCAGCCCACAACGGCCCACCGCGGCCCACCACAGCCCGTCCCAGCCCACCACGGCCCGTCCCAGCCCACCACGGCCCGTCCCAGTTCGTGCCAGCCAATACCAGCCCACCACAGCCCGTGCCAGCCTGTCCCAGCCCACCACAGCCCTTCCCAGCCCACCACATCCAGTCCCAGCCCACCACAGCCCACGACAGCCCGTCCCATCCCACTAGAGCCCACCACAGCTTGTCCCAGACGACCACAGCCCGTCCCAGCCCGTAACAGCCCACCACAGCCCGTCCCAGCCCACCACAGCCCGTCCCAGCCCACCACAGCCCTTCCCAGCACACCACAGCCCATCCCAGCACACCACAGCCTACCACAGCACGTACCGGCCCACCAGAGCCTGTCCCAGGCCACCACAGCCCATCCCAGCCCACCACAGCCCGTCCCAGCCCACCAAAGCCTGTCCCCGCCCACCACAACTTGTCCCCGCCCACTACAGACCGGCCCGGCCCACCACGGCCCGTCACGGCCAATCAAGGCGGGTCCTGGCCCACCACGGCCCGTCCCAGCCCACCACAGCCCGTCCAAGCCCACCACAGCCCGTCCCAGCCCACCACAGCGCGTCCCAGCCCACCACAGCCCGTCCCAGCACACCACAACCTACAACAGCACGTCCCGGCCCACCAAAGCCCGTCCCAGCCCACTACGGTCCACCACGGCCCGTCCAGGCCCATCACCGCCCGTCCCGGCCCACCATGGTTCGTCCCGGCTCACCGCGGCCCACCTCAGCCCACCACAGCCCATCCCAGCCCACCACAGCCCGTCCCAGCCCACCACTGCCCATCCCAGCCCACCACTGCCCGTCCCAGCCCACCACTGCCCGTCACAGCCCGTCCCAGCTCGTGCCAGCCCACCACAGGCCTTCCCAGCCCCTCCCAGACCCCCAGAGCCAGCCCAGCCCGTTTCAGCCCCTCCCAGACCGTCTCAGCTCACCACACCCCACCACAGCCCAGCCCAGCCCACCACAGCCTGTTCCAGCCCAGCAGAGGCCGTTCCAGTCCACCAGAACCCGTCCCACCCTACCACAGCTTGTCCCGGCCCACCATAGCCCGTTCCAGCCCACCACAGCCCGTCCCAGCCCACTGCGACCCGTCCCAGCCCACCACAGCCCGTCTTAGCCCGACCCAGCCACCCACACCCCGTCCCAACCCACCACAGTTCACCACGGCCCGTCCCAGCCCACAACGGCCCACCACGGCTCACCACAGCCCGTCCCAGCCCACCACAATTCGTCCCAGTGCACCACAGCGCGTCCCAGCCCACCACAGCCCGTCCCGTCCCACCACAGCCCGTCCCGTCCCACCACAGCCCGTCCTGTCCCACCACAGCCCGTCCCAGCCCACCACAGCCCGTCTCAGCACACCACAGCCCGTCCTGGCTCACCACAGCCCGTCCCGTCCCACCACAGCCCGTCCCAGCCCACCACAGCCCGTCCCAGCCCACCACAGCCCCTCCCAGCCCACCACAGGCCACTACAGCACACCACAGGCTACCGTAGACCACCACAGCCCGTCCCAGCCCACCACAGCCCGTCCCGTCCCACCCCAGCCCACCACAGCCCGTCCCAGCCTGCCACAGCCCGTCCCAGCCCACCACAGCCCAATACAGCCCACCACAGCCCGTCTCAGCTCACCACAACCCACCACAGCCCGTCCAAGCCCACCACAGCCCATTACAGCTTACCACAGCCCGTCCCAGCCCACCAGACCCCGTTCCAGCCCACCAGAGCCCACCAAAGCCCGTCCCCGCCCACCACAGCCCGTCCCCGCTCACCACAGCCCGTCCCAGCCCGTCCCAGGCCACCACAGCTTTTCCCTGCTCACCACAGCCTGTCCCCGCCCACCACAACTTGTCCCCGCCCACTACAGCCCGGCCTGGCATGGCCAACCAAGGCTGGTCCTGGCCCACCACAGCCCGTCCCAGCCCTTCCCAGCCCACCGCAGCGCGTCCCAGCCCACCACAGCGCGTCCCAGCACACCACAGCGCGTCCCAGCCCACCACAGCCCGTCCCAGCCCACCACAGCCCGTCCCAGCCCACCACTGCCCGTCCCAGCCCACCACTGCCCGTCCCAGCCCGTCCCAGCTCGTCCCAGCCCACCACAGGCCTTCCCAGTCCCTCCCAGACCCCCAGAGCCGGCCCAGCCCTTTTCAGCCCCTCCCAGACCGTCTCAGCTCACCACACCCCACCACAGCCCATCCCAGCCCACCACGGCCTGTTCCAGCCCACCAGAGCCCGTCCCAACCTACCACAGCCCGTCCCGGCCCACCAGAGCCCGTCTCAGCACACCACAGCCTGTCCTGGCTCACCGCAGCTTGTCCCGTCCAACCACAGCCCACCACAGCCCGTCCCAGCCCACCACTGGCCACTACAGCACACCACAGGCTACCGTAGACCACCACAGCCCGTCCCAGCCCACCACAGCCTGTCCCGTCCCACCACAGCCCACCACAGCCCGTCCCAGCCCGTCCCAGCCCATCTCAGCTCACCACAACCCACCACAGCCCGTTAAGCCCACCACAGCCCATTACAGCTTACCACAGCCCGTCCCAGCCTACCGGAGCCCGTTCCAGCCCACCAGAGCCCACCAAAGCCCGTCCCCTCTCACCACAGCCCGTCCCAGCCCGTCCCAGGCCACCACAGCCCTTCCCTGCTCACCACAGCCTGTCCCCGCCCACCACAACTTGTCCCCGCCCACTACAGCCCGGCCCGGCCCACCACAGCCTGTCACGGCCAACCAAGGCCGGTCCTGGCCCACTACGGCCCGTCCCAGCCCACCACAGCCTGTCCCAGCCCACCACGGCCCACCACAGCCCACCACGGCCCACCGCATCCCGTCCCAGCCCACCAGAGCCCGTCCCAGACCACCACAGCCCGTCCCAGCCCACCACAGCCCTTCCCAGCCCTCCACAGCCCTTTTCAGCCCACCACAGCCCACCACAGCTTGTCCTAGCCAACCAGAGCCCGTCCCAGCCCACCAGAGCCCGTCTCAGCCCACGACAGTCCACCCCAAGTTGTCCCAGCCCACCACAGTCCGTCCCAGCCCACCACAGCCCGTCCCAGCCCACCACAGCCCGGCCCAGCCCACGACAGCCCATCCCAGCACACCACAGCCTACCACAGCACGTCCCGGCCCACCAGAGCCAGTCCCAGCCCACCACAGCCCATCCCAGCCAACCACAGCCCTTCCCAGCCCACCACAGCCCGTCCCAGCCCTTCCCAGCCCACCACAGCTTGTCCCAGCCCACCACAGTCCGTCCCAGCCCACCGCAGCCTGTCCCAGGACACCACAGTCCGTCCCAGCCCACCACAGGCCGTCCCAGCCCACCACAGCCCACCACAGCCAACCACAGCCCGTCCCAGCCCACCACAGCCCGTCCCAGCCCTTCCCAGCCCACCACAGCACGTCCCAGCCCACCACAGCGCGTCCCAGCCCACCACAGCCCGTTTCAGCCCACCACAGCCCACCACAGCTTGTCCCAGCCCACCAGAGCCCGTCCCAGCCCACCAGAGCTTGTCCCAGCCCACCAGAGCCCACCACAGCCCGTCCCAGCCCACCGCAGTCCGTCCCAGCCCACCGCAGCCCGTCCCAGCCCACCACAGCCCGTCCCAGCCCACCACAGCCCACCAAAGTCCGTCCCCGCTCACCACACCCCGTCCCCGCCCACCACAGCCCATCCCCGCCCACCACAGCCCGTCCCTGCCCACCACAACTTGTCCCCGCCCACCACAACTTGTCCCCACCCACTACGGCCCTTCCCGGCCCACCACGGCCCGTCCCAGCCAACCAAGACCGGTTCCGGCCCACCACGGCACGGCCCAGCCCAGCCCACCACAACTCACCACAGCCCATTACAGCTTACCACAGCCCGTCCCAACCCACCACAGCCTGTTCCAGCCCACCACAGACCGTGCCCGCCCACCACAGCACATCCAAGCCCGTCCCAGCCCACCACAACCCGTCACCGCCCACCACAACCCGTCACCGCCCACCACAGCCCGTCCAAGGCGTCCCAGCCCGTCCCAGCCCATCTCAGCCCGTCCCAGTCCACCAGAACCCGTCCCAGCCCACCACAGCTCGTCCCAGCCCACCACAGCCCGTCCCAGCCCACCAAAGCCCGTTCCAGCCCACCACAGCCCACCAAAGCCCGTCCCCGCCCACCACAACCCGTCACTGCCCACCACAACCCGTCCAAGGCGTCCCAGCCCGTCCCAGCCCATGTCAGCCCGTCCCAGCCCACCACAACTCGTCCCAGCCCACCACAGCCCGTCCCAACCTGTCCCAGCCCACCACAGCCCGTCCCAGCCCACCACAGGCCACTACAGCACACCACAGCCTACCGCAGACCACCACAGCCTGTCACAGCTCGTCCCAACCCATCACAGCCCGTCACAGCCCGTCTCAGCCCACCACAGCCCGTCCCAGCCAAACACAGTCCGTCCCCGCCCACCACAGCCGGTCCCAGCCAAGAACAGACCATTCCAGACCAGCAGAGCCTGTCCCTGCCCACCAGAGACTGTCCCCGCCCACCACAGCCCTTTCCCACCCGCCACAGCCCGTCCCTGCCCACCACGGCCCGTCCCAGCCCACCACGGCCCGTCCCAGCCCACCACAGCTCGTCCCAGCCCACCACAGCCCGTCCCAGCTCACCACAGCCCGTCCCAGCCCGTGCCAGCCCACCACAGCCCACTACAGACCGTCCCAGCACTTCCCAGCCCGTCCCAGCCCACCACAGCCCATTCCAGACCACCAGAGCCCGTCCCCACCGACCACAGCTCGTCCCGGCCCACCACAGCCCGCCCCGGCCCTACACAGCCCGGCCTGGCCCACCAGAGCCCGCCCCGGCCCACCACAGCCCGTCCCAGCCCACCACAGCCCGTCCCAGCCCACCACAGCTTCTCCCAGCCAACCACAGCTTCTCCCAGCCCACTAAGTCCCACCACAACCCACCACAACCCACCACAGCACACCACAGTTCACCACGGCCCACCACGGCACGTCCCAGCCCACCATAGCCCGTCTCAGCTCACCACAGCCAGTCCCAGCCCACCACGGCACACCGCAGCCCGTCCCAGCCCACCACGGCCCGTCCCAGCCCACCACGGCCCGTCCCAGCCCGTGCCAGCCAATACCAGTCCACCACAGCCCGTGCCAGCCTGTCCCAGCCCACCACAGCCCTTCCCAGCCCACCACAGCCCGTCCCAGCCCACCCCAGCCCACCACAGCCCTTCCCAGCCCACCACAGCCTGTCCCAGCCCACCACAGCCCACCACAGCCCGTCCCAGCCCACCACAGGCCGTCCCCGCCCACCACAGCCCGTCCCAGCCCACCACAGCCCACCACAGCCTGTCCCAGCCCACCACAGCCCACCACAGCCCGTCCCAGCCCACCACAGGCCGTCCCCGCCCACCACAGCCCGTCCCAGCCCGTCCCAGGCCACCACAGCCCTTCCCTGCTCACCACAGCCTGTCCCCACCCACCACAACTTGTCCCCGCCCACTACAGCCCGGCCCGGCCCACCACGGCCCGTCACGGCCAACCAAGGCCGGTCCTGGCCCACCACGGCCCCTCCCAGCCCACCACAGCTTGTCCCAGCCCACCACGTCCGACCACAGCCCACCATGGCCCACCACAACCCACCACGGCTTACCACAGCCCACCACAGCCCACCACGGCACACCACGGCACGTCATAGCCCACCACAGCCTGTCCCAGCCCACCACGGCCCACCACAGCCCACCACGGCCCACCGCATCCCGTCCCAGCCCACCACAGCCCGTCCCAGCCCGTCACAGCTCATCCCAGCCCATCACAATTGGTCCCAGCCCACCACAGCCCGTCCCAGCCCACCACGGCCCGTCCCTGATTACCACGGACCGTCCCGGCCCACCACGGCCCAGCCCAGCCCACCACGGCCCGTCCTGGCCCACCACGGCCCGTCCCGGCCCACCACGGCCCATCCCAGCCCACCACGGCCAATCCCAGCACACCACGGCCCGTCCCAGCCCATCACGGCCCACCATGACAGATCTCAACCCACCACAGCCTGTCCAAGCCCACCACAGCCCTCCACAGCTCTCCACAGCACGTCCCAACCCACCACAGACTGTCTCAGCTCATCACAACCCAACACAGCACACCAGAGCCCGTCCCAACCCACCACAGCCCATCCCAGCCCACCACATCCTGTCCCAGCCCACCACAGCCCGTCTCAACTCACCACAGCCTGTCCCAGCCCACCACAACCCACCACAGCCAAACACGGACCACCACAGCCCGTCCCAGCCCACCACAGCTTGTCCCAGCCCACCACAGCCCGTCCCAGCCCACCACAGGACACTACAGCACACCACAGCCTACCCCAGACCACCACAGCCCGTCCCAGCCCACCACAGCCCACCAAAGCCCACCACAGCCCGTCCCAGCCCACCACAGCCCGTCCCAGCCCACCACAGCCCGTCCCAGCCCTTCCAAGCCCGTCCCAGCCCGTAACAGCCCACCACAGCCCATCCCAGCCCACCACAGCCCGCCCCAGCCCACCACAGCCCTTCCCAGCCCACGACAGCCCATCCCAGCACACCACAGCCTACCACAGCACGTACCCGCCAACTAGAGCCTGTCCCAGCCCACCACAGCGCGTCGCAGCCCACCACAGCGCGTCGCAGCCCACCACAGCGCGTCCCAGCCCACCACAGCCCGTCCCAGCCCACCACAGCGCGTCCCAGCCCACCACAGCCCATCCCAGCCCACCACAGCGCGTCCCAGCCCACCACAGCGCGTCCCAGCCCACCACAGCCCGTCCCAGCCCGCCACAGCCCGTCCCAGCACACCACAGCTTACAACCGCACGTCCCGGCCCACCAAAGCCCGTCACAGCCCACTACGGTCCACCATGGCCCGTCCAGGCCCATCACCGCCCGTCCCGGCCCACCATGGTCCGTCCCGGCCCACCGCGGCCCACCTCAGCCCACCACAGCCCGTCCCAGGCCACCACAGCCCTTCCCTGCTCACCACAGCCTGTCCCCGCCCACCACAACTTGTCCCCGCCCACCACAGCCCGTCCCTGCCCACCACAACTTGTCCCCGCCCACCACAACTTGTCCCCACCCACTACGGCCCTTCCCGGCCCACCACGGCCTGTCCCAGCCAACCAAGACCGGTCCCGGCCCACTACGGCACGTCCCAACCCACCACGGCCCAGCCCAGCCCACCACAACCCACCACAGCCCATTACAGCTTACCACAGCCCGTCCCAACCCACCACAGCCTGTTCCAGCCCACCACCGACCGTGCCCGCCCACCACAGCACATCCAAGCCCGTCCCAGCCCACCACAACCCGTCACAGCCCACCACAACCCGTCACCGCCCACTACAGCCCGTCCAAGGCGTCCCAGCCCGTCCCAGCCCATCTCAGCCCGTCCCAGCCCACCAGAACTCGTCCCAGCCCACCACAGCTCGTCCCAGCCCACCACAGCCCGTCCCAGCCCACCACAGCCCGTTCCAGCCCACCACAGCCCACCAAAGCCCGTCCCCGCCCACCAAAGCCCGTCCCCGCCCACCACAACCCGTCACCGCCCACCACAGCCCGTCCAAGGCGTCCCAGCCCGTCCCAGCCCATGTCAGCCCGTCCCAGCCCACCACAGCCCGTCCCACCCTGTCCCAGCCTGTCCCAGCCCGTCCCAGCCTGTCCCAGTCCACCACAGCCCGTCCCAGCATGTCCCAGTCCATTGCGGCCCACCACATCCCGTCCCAGCCCGCTCCATCCCACCATAGACCACCACAGCTCGTCCCAGCCCACCACAGCCCACCACAGCCCGTCCCAACCCACCACAGCCCGTCTCAGCCCGATCCAGCTCACCATAGCCCGTCCCAGCTCACCACATCCCGTCATAGCCCCCCACAGCCCATCCCAGCCCACCACAGCTCAAAACAGTTCACCACGGCCGGTCCCAGCCCACAACGGCCCACCGCGGCCCACCACAGCCCGTCCCAGCCCACCACGGCCCGTCCCAGCCCACCACGGCCCGTCCCAGCCCACCACGGACCGTCCCAGTTCGTGCCAGCCAATACCAGCCCACCACAGCCCGTTCCAGCCTGTCCCAGCCCACCACAGCCCTTCCCAGCCCACCACAGCCAGTCCCAGCCCACCACAGCCCACCACACACCGTCCCAGCCCACCAGAGCCCGTCCCAGCTTACCACAGCCCACCAGAGCCCACCACGGCCAGTCCCAGCCCTCCACAGCCCACCACAGCCCGTCCCAGCCCACCACAGCACACCACAGCCCACCACATAACGTCTCAGCCCACCACAGCCCACCACGGCCCGTCCCAGCCCACCACAGCCCAGCACAGCCTACCAGGGCCCACCTCAGCCCACCACAGCCCGTCCCAGCACGTCCCAGCCCGTCCCAGCCCACCACAGCCCGTTCCAGACTACCAGAGCCCGTCCCCGCCCACCACAGCCCGTCCCAGCCCAACAAAACCCCTTCCCGCCCACCACAGCCCGTCCCAGCACGTCCCAGCCCGTCCCAGCCCACCACAGCCCATTCCAGACCACCAGAGCCCGTCCCCACCGACCACAGCTCGTCCCAGCCCACCACAGCCCGTCCCAGCCCACCACAGCCCGTCCCAGCCCTCCACAGCCCTTTTCAGCCCACCACAGCCCATTCCAGACCACCAGAGCCCGTCCCCACCGACCACAGCTCGTCCCAGCCCACCAGAGCCCGTCCCAGCCCACCACAGCCCGTCTCAGCCCACCACAGCCCACCACAGCTTGTCCCAGCCCACCACAGTCCGTCCCAGCCCACCACAGCCCATCCCAGCACACCACAGCCCGTCCCAGCCCTTCCCAGCCTACCACAGCCCGTCCCAGCCCACCACAGCCCGTCCCAGCCCACGACAGTCCGTCCCAGCCCACGACGGCCCATCCCAGCACACCACAGCCTACCACAGCACGTCCCGGCCCACCAGAGCCAGTCCCAGCCCACCACAGCCCGTCCCAGCAGACCACAGCCCGTCCCAGCACACCAAAGCCCGTCCCAGCCCACCACAACTTGTCCCCGCCCACCACAACTTGTCCCCGCCCACTACGGCCTGTCCCGGCCCACCACAGCCCGTCCCAGCCAACCAAGACCGGTCCCGGCCCACCACGGCACGTCCCAACCCACCACGGCCCAGCCCAGCCCACCACAACCCACCACAGCCCATTACAGCTTACCACAGCCCGTCCCAACCCACCACAGCCTGTTCCAGCCCACCACAGCCTGTTCCAGCCCACCACAGACCGTGCCCGCCCACCACAGCACATCCAAGCCCGTCCCAGCCCACCACAACCCGTCACCGCCCCACCACAACCCGTCACCGCCCACCACAGCCCGTCCAAGGCGTCCCAGCCCGTCCCAGCCCATCTCAGCCCGTCCCAGCCCACCAGAACTCGTCCCAGCCCACCACAGCTCGTCCCAGCCCACCACAGCCCGTCCCAGCCCACCACAGCCCGTCCCAGCCCACCACAGCCCACCAAAGCCCGTCCCCGCCCACCAAAGCCCTTCCCCGCCCACCACAACCCGTCACCGCCCACCACAACCCGTCCAAGGCGTCCCAGCCCGTCCCAGCCCATGTCAGCCCGTCCCAGCCCACCACAACTCGTCCCAGCCCACCACAGCCCGTCCCAGCCTGTCCCAGCCCACCACAGCCCGTACCAGCCTGTCCCAGTCCATTGCGGCCCACCACATCCCGTCCCAGCCCGTCCCATCCCACCATAGACCACCACAGCTCGTCCCAGCCCACCACAGCCCACCACAGCCCGTCCCAGCCCGTCCCGGCCCACCACAGCCCGTCTCAGCTCGATCCAGCTCACCACAGCCCGTCCCAGCTCACCACATCCCGTCATAGCCCCCCACAGCCCATCCCAGCCCACCACAGCTCACCACAGTTCACCACAACCAGTCCCAGCCCGCCACAACCCGTCCCAGCTCGCCACAGCCCGTCCCAGCTCGCCACAGCCCGTCCCAGCCCAGCACGGCCCGTCCCAGCCCAGCACGGCCCGTCCCAGCCCACCACAGCCCGTTCCAGCCCACCACAGCCCGTCCCCGCCCACCACAGCCCCTCCCAGCTCGTCCCAGCCCGTCCCAGGCCTCCCCAGCCCACCACAGCCTGTCCCGGACCACGACAGCCCGTCCCGGACCTACCACAACCCATCCTCGACCACAACAGCAGGTCCAAGCCCACCACAGCCTGTTCCAGCCCACCACACACCGTGCCAGCCCACCACAGCCCATCCCAACCCACCACAGCCCACCACAGCCCGTCCCAACCCACCACAGCCCACCATGGCTTACCACGGCCCACCACAGCCTGTCCCAGCCCATCCCAGACCACCACAGCCCGTCCCAGCCCACCACAGGCCACCATAGCCCGTCCCAGCTCACAACAGCCCGTCCCAGCCCACCAGAGCCCGGCCCGGCCCACCTCAGCTTGTCCCAGCTCATCCTAGCCCACCACAGCCCGTCACAGGCCGTCCCAGCCCACCACATAAAGTACCAGCCCATAGAAGCCCACCACAGCCTGTCCCAGCCCACCACGGCCTGTCCGAGCCCACCCCAGCCCACCAAAGCCCACCACAGCCCATCTGAGCTCACCACAGCCCGTCCCAGCCCACCACGGCCCGTCCCAGCCCACCACGGCCCAGCCCAGCCCACCACGGCCCGTCCCAGCCCGTCCCCGCTCGTCCCAGCCCACCACATCCCACCACAGCTGGTCACAGCCCACCACAGCCTGTCCCAGCCCATCCCAGCCCACGACAGCCCGTCACAGCCTGTCCCAGCCCACCACAGCCCGTCCCAGCCCACCACAGCTTTTCCCAGCTTGTCCCAGACCACCACAGACCGTCCCAGCCCACCACAGCCCGTCCCAGCCCACCACATCAAGTACCAGTCCGTCCCAGCCCACCACGGCCCGTCCCAGCCCACCGCAGCCCGTCCCAGCCCACCACAGCCCGTCCCAGCCGTCCCAGGAAATCCCAGCCCACCACAGCCCGTCTCAGCTCACCACAGCCCGTCCCTACCCACCACAGCGTGTCCCAACCCTTCAGAACCCACCACAGCCCACCACAGCCCGTCCCAGCCCACCACAGCTTGTCCCAGGCCACCACAGACCACCACAGCCCACCACAGCCCGCCTCAGCCCACGACAGCCCGTCCCAGCCCACCACAGCCCGTCCCAGCCCACCACAGCCCACCACAGCTTGTCCCAGACCACCACAGCTCTTCCCAGCCCACCATAACACACCACAGCCTATCCCAGCCGATCCCAGCCCACCACAGCCCGTCCCATCACACCACAGCCCACCACAGCCCGTCCCAGCCAACCATGGCCCGTCCCAGCCCACCACAGCCCGTCCCAGCCCACCACGGCCCACCACGGCCCATCCGGGCCCAACACAGCCCACCAAGGCGCACCACAGCCCATCCCAGCCCATTACAGCCTGTCCCCGACCACCACATCCCATCTCAGCCCACCACAGCCCGTCCCAGCCCACCACAACCCACCACAGCCCACCACAGCCCACCACGGCCGACCACAGCCCACCACGGCCGACCACAGCCCACCACGGCCGACCACAGCCCACCACGGCCCATCCAAGCCCACCACGGTCCACCACGGCACGTCCCAGCCCACCACAGAGCACCACAGCCCGTCCCAGCCCACCACAGTATGTCCCAGACCACCAGAGCCCGTCCCAGCCCACCACAGCCCGTCCCAGCCCACCACACCACACCACGCCCCGTCCCAACCCACCAGAGCCCGTCTCAGCTCACCACAGCCCACCACAGCCCGTCCCCGCCCACCACAGCCCGTCCCAGCCAACCACAGCGCACCACAGCCCGTCCCAACCCACCAGAGCCCGTCCCAACTTACCACATCCCGTCCCAGCTTACCACAGCCCATCACAGCCCACCGCGGTCCACCACAGCCCACCACAGCCCGTCCCAGCCCACCACGGCCCATAACAACCCACCACGGACCGTCCCGGCCCACCACGGCCCGTCCCGGCGTACTACGGCACATCCCAGCCGACCACAGCCTGTCTCAGCCCACCACAGCCCCTCCCAGCCCACCACAGCCCGTCCCAGCCCACCACAGCCCGTCCCAGCCCACCACAGCCCGTCCCAGCCCACCAGAGATGGTCCCAGCCTGTTTCAGCCCAGCACGGCTAACCACGGCCTGTGCCGGCCCACCACGGCCAACCACGGTCCACCACAGCCCGTTCCAGCCCACCACAGCCCGTCCCAGTCCATCCCAGCACGTCCCAGCCCACCACGGCCCGTCCCAGCCCACCACGGCCCACTACGGCCCGTCCCAGCCCGTCCGAGCCCACCACAGCCCGTCCCAGACCACCAGAGCTCATCCCAGCCCGTCCCAGCCAACCACAGCCCGTCTCAAGCTCACCAGAACCCACCACAGCCCACCATAGGCCGTCTCAGACCACCACGGCCCACCACAGCCCACCGCGGGCTCTCCCAGCCCACCACGGCCCACCACAGCGAACCACAGCCCACCACAGCCCACCACGGCCCGTCCCAGCTCACCACAACCTATCCCAGCCCACCACAGACCACCACAGCCCACCCCTTCCCATCCCGGCCCACCACGGTTCACCACGGCCCGTCCCCGCCCACCACGGCCCACCACAGCCCGTCCCAGCCCACCACAGCCCGTCCCAGCACACCACAGCCTATCACAGCCCACCACAGCCCGTCCCAGCCCACCACAGCCCGTCCCAGCCCGTCCCAGCCCACCACAACCCATCTCAAGCTCACAAGAACCCACCAAAGCCCACCACAGCCTGTCCCAGACCACCACGGCCCACCACAGCCCACCACGGCCCGTCCCAGCCCACCACAACCCACCACAGCCCACCACAGTTCACCACGGGCCGTCTCAGCCCACCATGACCTGTCCCAGCCCACCACGGCCCAACACAGACCATCCCTTCCCATACCGGCCCAAAACGGCCCAAGACGGCCCACCACAGCCCACCACGGCCCGTCCCAGCCCACCACGCCCCACCACAGCCCACCACAGCCCACCACAGCCTGTCCCAGCCCACCACAGCCCGTCCCCGCCCACCACAGCCCATCCCAGCCCATCCCAGCTCGTCCCCCAACACCACAGCCCGTCCCAGCACATCACAGTCCGTCCCAGCACACCACAACCCGTCCCAGCAAACCACAGCCCGTCCCAGCACACCACAGCCCGTCCCAGCACACCACAGCCCGTCCCAGCACACCACAGCCCACCACGCCCCTGTCCCAACCCACCACAGCCCGTCCCAGACCACCACAGCCCGTCCCAGCCCGTCCCAGCCAACCACAGCCCGTCCCGTCCCAGCCCAGCACAACCCGTCCCGTCCCTTCCCAGCACAGCCCGTCCCAGCCTGTCCCGTCCCGTCCCAGCCCGTCCCATCCCGTCCCAGCCCACCACGGCCCATCCCAGCCCTCCACAGCCCGTCCCAGCCCACCACAGCACACCACAGCCCATCCTAGCCCACCACAGCCCGTCCCAGCCCGTCCCAGGCCACAACAGCCCGTCCCTGCCCACCACAGCCCGTCCCAGCCCGTTCCAGACCACCAGAACCCGTCCCAGCCCGTCCCAGACCACCACAGCCCGACTCAAGCTCACCAGAACCCACCACATCCCACCACAGCCCAACACGGCCCATCCCAGCCCACCACTGCCCACCACAGCCCACCACAGTTCACCACGGCCCATCCCAGCCCACCACGGCCCGTCTCAGCCCACCACAGCCCGTCCCAGCCCACCACAGCCCGTCCCAGCCCGTCCCAGCCCACCACAGGCCGTCCCTGCCCATTACAGCCCACCACAGCCCGTCCCAGACCACCACAGCCCGTCTCAAGCTCACCAGAACCCACCACAGCCCACCACAGCCCGTCCCAGACCACCACGGCCCACCATAGCCCACCACGTCCCTTCCTAGCCCACCACGGCCCGCCACAGCCCACCACGGCCCACCACATCCCGTCCCAGCCCACCACAGCCCATCCCAGGCCACCACAGCCCGTCCCAGGCAACCACGGCCCGACCAAGCCCACCACGGCCCACCACAGCCCAACACGGCCCGTCCCAGCCCACCACGGCCCACCACAGCCCACCACGGCCGACCACAGCCCACCACGGTTCACCACAGCCCGTCCCCGCCCACCACGGCCCACCACAGCCCGTCCCAGCCCATCCCAGCCCGTCCCAGCCAGTCCCAGCTCACCACAGCCAGTCCCAGCCCAGCACAGCCCGTCCCAGCCCACCACAGCCAGTCCCAGCCCACCACAGCCAGTCCCAGCCCACCACAGCCCGTCCCAGCCCTTCCCAGCCCACCACAGCCAGTCCCAGCCCGTCCCAGTTTACCACAGCCCGTCCCAGACCACCACGGCCCACCACAGCCCACCACAGCCCACCACAGTTCACCACAGCCCGTCCCAGCCCACCACGGCCCAGCACACCCCCACCATGGTTCACCACAGCCCGTCCCAGCTCACCAAAGCCCATCCCATCACACCACAGCCCACCAGAGCCCGTCCCAGCCCGTCCCAGCCCACCACAGCCCGTCCCAGCCCACTACGGCCCGTCCCAGTCCATCAGGACCCATCCCAGCCCACCACAGCCCGTCCCAGCACACCACAGCCCGTCCCAGCACACCACAGCCCGTCCCAGCACACCACAGCACGTCCCCGACCTCCCCAGGCCGTCCCAGCACACTACAACTCGTCCCAGCCCGTCCCAGCCCGTCCCAGCCCACGACAGCTCGTCCCAGCACACCACAGCATGTCCCATCCCACCACAGCCCGTCCCAGCCCACCACAGCCCACCAGAGCCCATCCCAGCCCATCCCAGCCCACCACAGCCCGTCCCAGCCCACCACGGCCCACCACAGCCCACCACAGTTCACCACGGCCCATCCCAGCCCACCACGGCCCGTCTCAGCCCACCACAGCCCGTCCCAGCCCACCACAGCCCGTCCCAGCCCACCACAGGCCGTCCCTGCCCATTACAGCCCACCACAGCCCGTCCCAGACCACCACAGCCCGTCTCAAGCTCACCAGAACCCACCACAGCCCACCACAGCCCGTCCCAGCCCACCACAGCCCACCACGTCCCGTCCTAGCCCACCACGGCCCGCCACAGCCCACCACGGCCCACCACATCCCGTCCCAGCCCACCACAGCCCATCCCAGGCCACCACAGCCCGTCTCAGGCCACCACAGCCCGACCAAGCCCACCACGGCCCACCACAGCCCAACACGGCCCGTCCCAGCCCACCACGGCCCACCACAGCCCACCCCTTCCCATCCCGGCCCAAAACGGCCCACCACAGCCCACCACGGTTCACCACGGCCCGTCCCCGCCCACCACGGCCCACTGCAGCCTGTCCCAGCCCACCACAGCCCGTCCCAGCTCACCACAGCCAGTCCCAGCCCACCACAGCGAGTCCCAGCCCACCACAGCCCGTCCCAGCCCGTCCCAGCCCACCACAGCCAGTCCCAGCCCGTCCCAGTTTACCACAGCCCGTCCCAGACCACCACGGCCCACCACAGCCCAAAACGGCCCGTCCCAGCACACCACGGACCACCACAGCCCACCACAGCCCACCACATCCCGTCCCAGCCCACCACAGCCCATCCCAGGCCACCACGGCCCGTCCCAGGCCACCACGGCCCGTCCCAAACCACCACGGCCCGTCCCAGCCCACCACGGCCCACCACAACCCACCACAGCCCGTCCCAGCCCACCACGGCCCAGCACACCCCACCATGGTTCACAACAGCCCGTCCCAGCTCACCAAAGCCCATCCCATCACACCACAGCCCACCAGAGCCCGTCCCAGCCCGTCCCAGTCCACCACGGCCCGTCCCAGCCCACCATGGCCCGTCCCAGCCCACCACAGCCCGTCCCAGTCCATCAGGACTCATCCCAGCCCACCACGGCCCACCATAGCCCACCACGGCCCGTCCCCGCCCACCACAGCCCGTCCCAGCACACCACAGCCCGTCCCAGCACACCACAGCACGTCCCCGCTCTCCCCAGGCCGTCCCAGCACACTACAACCCGTCCCAGCCCGTCCCAGCCCGTCCCAGCCCACGACAGCTCGTCCCAGCACACCACAGCCCGTCCCAGCACACCACAGCATGTCCCATCCCACCACAGCCCGTCCCAGCCCACCACAGCCCACCAGAGCCCGTCCCAGCCCGTCCCAGCCCACCACAGCCCGTCCCAGCCCACCACAGCCCATTGCAGCACATCACAGCTCGTTCCAGACCATCAGATCCCGTCCCAGCTCGTCCCAGCCCACCACAGCCCATCTCAAGCTCACAAGAAACCACCAAAGCCCACCACAGCCTGTCCAAGACGACCACGGCCCACCACAGCCCACCACGGCCCGTCCCAGCCCACCACGCCCCACCACAGCCCATCCCTGCCCACCACAGCCCGTCCCAGCACACCACAGACCATCCCAGTCCACCACACACCGTCCCAGCATGTCCCAGCCTGTCCCAACCCACCACAGCCTGTTCCAGACCACCACAGCCCGTCCCCGCCCACCACAGCCCGTCCCCGCCCACCATAGCCCGTCCCAGCTCGTTCCAGACCACCAGAACTTGTCTCAGCCCGTCCCAGCCCACCACAGCCTGTCTAAAGCTCAGCAGAACCCACCACAGCCCATCCCAGCCCGTCCCAGCCCACCACAGCCCGTCCCGGCCCACCACAGCCCGGCCCGGCCCACCACAGCCCGGCCCGGCCCACCACAGCCCGTCCCGGCCCACCACTGCCCGTCCCGGCCCACCACAGCCCGTCCCAGCCCACCACAGCATGTCCCAGCCCACCACAGCCCGTCCCAGCCCACCACAGCCCGTCCCAGCCCGTCCCAGCCAGTCCCAGCCCGTCCCAGCCCAACTCAGCCCATCGCAGCACACCACAGCCCATCACAGCCCAACACAGCCCGTCCCAGCCCACCGGAGCCTGTCCCAGCCCGTCCCAGCCCACCACGGCCCATCCCAGCCCACCACGGCCCGTCTCAGCCCACCACGGCCCGTCTCAGCCCACCACGGCCCGTCCCAGCCCACCACGGCCCGTCCCAGCCCACCACAGCCCGTCTCAAGCTCACCAGAACCCACCACAGCCCACCACAGCCCGTCCCAGACCACCACGGCCCACCACAGCCCACCACGTCCCGTCCTAGCCCACCACGGCCCGCCACAGCCCACCACGGCCCACCACATCCCGTCCCAGCCCACCACAGCCCATCCCAGGCCACCACAGCCCGTCTCAGGCCACCACAGCCCGACCAAGCCCACCACGGCCCACCACAGCCCAACACGGCCCGTCCCAGCCCCACCACGGCCCACCACAGCCCACCCCTTCCCATCCCGGCCCAAAACGGCCCACCACAGCCCACCACGGTTCACCACGGCCCGTCCCCGCCCACCACGGCCCACTGCAGCCCGTCCCAGCCCACCACAGCCCGTCCCAGCTCACCACAGCCAGTCCCAGCCCAGCACAGCCAGTCCCAGCCCACCACAGCCAGTCCCAGCCCACCACAGCCCGTCCCAGCCCGTCCCAGCCCACCACAGCCAGTCCCAGCCCGTCCCAGTTTACCACAGCCCGTCCCAGACCACCACGGCCCACCACAGCCCAAAACGGCCCGTCCCAGCACACCACGGACCACCACAGCCCACCACAGCCCACCACATCCCGTCCCAGCCCACCACAGCCCATCCCAGGCCACCACGGCCCCGTCCCAAACCACCACGGCCCCGTCCCAGCCCACCACGGCCCACCACAACCCACCACAGCCCGTCCCAGCCCACCCACGGCCCAGCACACACCCCACCATGGTTCACAACAGCCCGTCCCAGCCCACCACAGCCCGTCCCAGCCCACCACAGCCCACCAGAGCCCGTCCCAGCCCGTCCAGTCCACCACGGCCCGTCCCAGCCCACCACAGCCCGTCCCAGTCCATCAGGACTCATCCCAGCCCACCACGGCCCACCATAGCCCACCACGGCCCGTCCCCGCCCACCACAGCCCGTCCCAGCACACCCACAGCCCGTCCCAGCACACCACAGCACATCCCCGCTCTCCCCAGGCCGTCCCAGCACACTACAATCCGTCCCAGCCCGTCCCAGCCCGTCCCAGCCCACGACAGCTCGTCCCAGCACACCCACAGCCCGTCCCAGCACACCACAGCATGTCCCATCCCACCACAGCCCGTCCCAGCCCACCACAGCCCACCAGAGCCCGTCCCAGCCCGTCCCAGCCCACCACAGCCCGTCCCAGCCCACCACAGCCCATTGCAGCACATCACAGCTCGTTCCAGACCATCAGATCCCGTCCCAGCCCGTCCCAGCCCACCACAGCCCATCTCAAGCTCACAAGAACCCACCAAAGCCCACCACAGCCTGTCCAAGACGACCACGGCCCACCACGGCCCATCCCAGCCCACCACGCCCCCACCACAGCCCCACCACAGACCGTCCTCAGCCCACCACAGCCCGTCCCAGCCCACCACAGCCCGTCCCAGCCCACCACAGCTTGTCCCAGCCCACCACAGCCCGTCCCAGCCCACCACAGCCCGTCCCAGCCCACCACAGACCATCCCAGTCCACCACACACCGTCCCAGCATGTCCCAGCCTGTCCCAACCCACCACAGCCTGTTCCAGACCACCACAGCCCGTCCCCGCCCACCATAGCCCGTCCCAGCCCACCACAGCCCGTCCCAGCTCGTTCCAGACCACCAGAACTCGTCTCAGCCCGTCCCAGCCCACCACAGCCTGTCTCAAGCTCAGCAGAACCCACCACAGCCCATCCCAGCCCACCACAGCCCGTCCCGGCCCACCACAGCCCGTCCCGGCCCACCACAGCCCGTCCCGGCCCACCACAGCATGTCCCAGCCCACCACAGCCCGTCCCAGCCCACCACAGCCCGTCCCAGCCCACCACAGCCCGTCCCAGCCCGTCCCAGCCCGTCCCAGCCCGTCCCAGCCCGTCCCAGCCCAACTCAGCCCATCCCAGCACACCACAGCCCATCACAGCCCAACACAGCCCGTCCCAGCCCACCGGAGCCTGTCCCAGCCCGCTCCCAGCCCACCACGGCCCGTCCCAGCCCACCACGGCCCGTCCAAGCCCACCACAGTTCACCACGGGGCCATCTCAGCCCTCCATGACCTGTCCCAGCCCACCATGACCAGTTCCAGCCCACCACAGCCCACCCCCTTCCCATACCGGCTCAAAACGGCCCACCACGGCCCACCACAGCCCACCACGGTTCACCACGGCCCGTCCCAGCCCACCACGCCCCACCACAGCCCATCCCTGCCCACCACAGCCCGTCCCAGCACACCACAGACCATCCCAGTCCACCACACACCGTCCCAGCATGTCCCAGCCTGTCCCAACCAACCACAGCCTGTCCCAACCCACCACAGCCCGTCCCACCACACCACAGCCCGTCCCAAACCCGCCACAGCCCGTCCCAGCACACCACAGCCCGTCCCAGCACACCACAGCCCACCACGCCCTGTCCCAACCCACCAGAGCCCGTCCCCAGCTCACCACAGCCCACCACAGCCCGTCCCAGACCACCACAGCCCGTCCCAGCCCGTCCCAGCCAACCACAGCCCGTCCCGTCCTAGCCCACCACAACCCGTCCCGTCCCTTCCCAGCACAGCCCGTCCCAGCCTGTACCATCCCGTCCCAGCCCACCACGGCCCATCCCAGCCCTCCACAGCCCGTCCCAGCCCACCACAGCCCGTCCCAGCCCGTCCCAGGCAACAACAGCCCGTCCCTGCCCACCACAGCCCGTCCCAGCCCGTTCCAGACCACCAGAACCCGTCCCAGCCCGTCCCAGACCACCACAGCCCGACTCAAGCTCACCAGAACCCACCACATCCCACCACAGCCCAACACGGCCCGTCCCAGACCACCACGGCCCACCACAGCCCACCACGGCCCGTCCCAGCCACCACAGCCCGTCCCAGCCCACCACAGCCCCGTCCCAGCCCGTCCCAGCCCACCACAGGCCGTCCCTGCCCATTACAGCCCACCACAGCCCGTCCCAGACCACCACAGCCCGTCTCAAGCTCACCAGAACCCACCACAGCCCACCACAGCCCGTCCCAGACCACCACGGCCCACCATAGCCCACCACGTCCCCTTCCTAGCCCACCACGGCCCGCCACAGCCCACCACGGCCCACCACATCCCGTCCCAGCCCACCACAGCCCATCCCCAGGCCACCACAGCCCGTCCCAGGCAACCACGGCCCGACCAAGCCCACCACGGCCCACCACAGCCCAACACGGCCCGTCCCAGCCCACCATGGCCCACCACAGCCCACCACGGCCCACCACAGCCCACCACGGTTCACCACAGCCCGTCCCCGCCCACCACGGCCCACCACAGCCCGTCCCAGCCCATCCCAGCCTGTCCCAGCCAGTCCCAGCTCACCACAGCCAGTCCCAGCCCAGCACAGCCCGTCCCAGCCCACCACAGCCAGTCCCAGCCCACCACAGCCCGTCCCAGCCCCACCACAGGCCCGTCCCCGCCCACCACAGCCCCGTCCCCGCCCACCACAGCCCACCACAAACCAGCATAGCCCGTCTCAGCCCGTCGCAGCCTGCCGCAGCCCGTCCCAGCCCACCACAGCCCCGTCCCAGCCCACCACAGACCATTCCAGACCACCACATCCCGTCCCAGCCCACCACGGCCCGTCCCCCGCCCACCACGGCCCGGCCCAGCCCATCACAGCCCGTCCCAGCTCGTTCCAGACAACCAGAACTCGTCTCAGCCCGTCCCAGCCCACCACAGCCCGTCTCAAGCTCAGCAAAACCCACCACAGCCCACCACAGCCCGTCCCAGACCACCACAGCCCACCACAGCCCGTCCCAGACTACCACAGCCCGTCCGAGCACACCACAGCACGTCCCAGCCCGTCCCAGCCCACCACAGCCCGTCCCAGCCCGTCCCAGCCCATCCCAGCCCACCACAGCCCGTCCCAGCCCACCACAGCCCGTGCCAGCCCACCACAGCCCGTGCCAGCCCATCCCAGCCCACCACAGCCCGTCCCAGCCCGTCCCAACCTGTTCCAGACCATCAGAGCCCATCCCAGCCCACCCACAGCCCGTCTCAAGCTCCACCAGAACCCACCACAGCCCACCACAGCCTGTCCCAGACCACCACGGCCCACCACAGCCCACCATGGCCCGTCCCAGCCCACCCACGGCCGACCACAGCGAACCACGGCCCACCAAAGCTCACCACAGCCCGTCCCAGCACACCACAGCCCGTCCCAGCCCACCACAGCCCGTCCCCCGCCCGTCCCCTGTCGACCACAGCCCGTCCCAGTCCACCACAGCAATTCCCAGCTTGCCACAGCCCATCCCAGCCCGTCACAGCCCACCACAGCCCGTCCCCCGCCCACCACAGCCCGTCCCCCGCCCACCACAGCCCGTCCCAGTCCACCACAGCCTGTCCCAGCCCACCACAGCCCGTCCCAGCCCACCACAGCCCACCAGAGCCCGTCCCAGCCCACCACAGCCCATTGCAGCCCATCACAGCTCGTTCCAGACCACGAGAGCCCGTCCCCAGCCCGTCCCAGCCCACCACAGCCCATCTCAAGCTCACAAGAACCCACCAAAGCCC
>NW_026611676.1:0-75305 GCF_023638135.1 Falco biarmicus | reverse complement strand
CCCGTCCCAGAACACCACAGCCCGTCCCCGCCCACCACAGCCCATCCCCGCCCACCACAGCCCATCCCCGCCCACCACAGCCCGTCCCCGCCCACCAGAGCCCGTCCCCGCCCACCACAGCCCGTCCCCGCCCACCACAACCCACCACAGCCCGTCCCAGCCCACTACAGCACACCACAGCTTGTCCAGCCCGCCACAGCCCACCACAGCCCGTCCCAGCACACCACAGCACGTCCCAGCACACCACAGCACGTCCCAGCCCATGCCAGCCTGTCCTCACCCACCACAGCCCGTACCAGCGCGTCCCAGCCTGATCTCACCCACCACAGCCCGTCCTAGCCAACCACAGCCCGTTCCAGCCCATCACAGCCTGTCCCAGCCCACCACAGCCCGTCACAGCCCACCACAGCCCGTCACAGCCCACCACAGCCCGTCACAGCCCATCCCAGCACGTCCCAGCTTGTCCCGGCCCACCACAGCCCGTCGCGGGCCAACACAGTCCGTGCCGGCCCACCACAGACCGTGCCGGCCCACCACAGACCGTGCCGGCCCACCACAGACCGTGCCGGCCCACCACAGACCGTGCCGGCCCACCACGGCACGCCCCGGCTCACCACGGCCGGTCCCGGCCCACCACGGCCCCGCCCTGGCTCACCACAGCCCGTCCCGGCTCACCACGGCTTGTCCCGGCTCACCACGGCCCGTCCCGGCCCACCACAACCCGTCCCGGCCCACCACGGCCCCTCCCAGCCCACCACGGCCCCTCCCAGCCCACCACAGCCCGTCCCAGCCCACCACAGCCCGTCCCAGCACATCCCAGCCCACCACAGCCCGTCCAGCCCACCACAGCCCGTCCCAGCCCACCACAGCCCGTCCCAGCCCGTGCCAGCCCCTCCCAGCCCACCACGGCCCGTCCCAGCCCACCACGGCCCATCCCAGCCCACCACGGCCCATCCCAGCCCGTCCCAGCCCACCACAGACCGTCCCAGCCCACCACAGACCGTCCCAGCCCGTCCAAGAGCGTCCCAGCCCACCACAGGCCACTACAGCACACCACAGCCTACCGCAGACCACCACAGCACGTCCCAGCCCACCACAGCACACCACAGCCCGTCCCAGCCCACCACAGCACAATACAGCTTACCACAGCACGTCCCAGCCCACCACAGGCCACTACAGCACACCACAGCCTACCGCAGACCACCACAGCCCGTCCCAGCCCACCATAGCCCGTCCCAGGCCACCACAGCCCGTCACAGCCCGTGCCAGCCCACCACAGCCCACCACGGCCCGTCCCAGCCCACCACGGCTTGTCGCAGCCCACCACGGCCCGTCCCAGCCCACCACAGCCCGTCCCCGCCCACTACAGCCCATCCCTGCCTACCACAGCCCGTTCCCGCCCACCACAACTTGTCCCCGCCCACTAAGGCCCGTACCGGCCCACCAAGGCCCGTCCCGGGCAACCAAGGTCGGTCCCGGACGACCACGGCCCGTCCCAGCCCACCACAGCCCGTCCCAGCTTACCACAGCCCACCACAGCTCGTCCCAGCCCACCACAGCCCGCCACAGCCCGTCCCAGCCCACCACAGCCCAATACAGCTTACCACAGTCCGTCCGAGCCCACCCACAGCCCGTCCCAGCCCATCTCAGCTCACCACAACCCACCACAGCCCGTCCCAGCCCACCACAGCCCACTACAGCTTACCACATCCCATCCCAGCCCACGAAAGCCCGTTCCAGCCAACCATAGCCCACCAAAGCCCGTCCCCGCCCCGCCACAGCCCTTCCCTGCTCACCACAGCCCACCGCAGCGCTTCCCTGCTCACCACAGCCCGTCCCAGGCCACCACAGCCTGTCCCAGCCCACCAAGGGCCGTCCCGGCCCACCACAGGCCGTCCCAGACCACCACAGGCCATCCAAACTCGTCCCAGCCCACCACAGCCCACCACAGCCCATCCAACCCCACCACAGCCCGACCCAGCCCACCACAGCCCGGCCCAGCCCACCACAGCCCGACCGAGCACACCACAGCCCGTCCCAGCTCACCACAGCCCGTCCCAGCTCACCACAGCCCGTCCCAGCCCACCACAGCCCGTCCCAGCCCACCACAGCCCGTCCCAGCCCACCACAGCCTGTCCCAGCCCACAACAGCCCACCACAGCCCCCCACAGCCCACCACAGCCCGTCACAGCACACCACAGAAAGTCACAGCCTGTCCCAGCCCACCACAGCCCACTACAGCTTACCACATCCCATCCCAGCCCACCATAGCACACCAAAGCCCGTCCCCGCCGCCACAGCCCGTCCCTGCTCACCACAGCCCACCACAGCCCTTCCTGCTCACCACGCCCGTCCCAGCCCACCACGGCCCGTCCCAGCCCACCACGGCCCGTCCCAGCCCACCACGGCCCGTCCCAGCCCACCACAGCACGTCCCAGCCCACCACAGCCCATCCAACCCCACCACAGCCCGACCCAGCCCACCACAGCCCGGCCCAGCCCACCACAGCCCGGCCCAGCCCACCACAGCCCGTTCCAGCCCACCACAGCCCACCAAAGCCCGTCCCCGCCCACCAAAGCCCGTCCCCGCCCACCACAACCCGTCACCGCCCACCACAACCCGTCCAAGGCGTCCCAGCCCGTCCCAGCCCATGTCAGCCCGACCGAGCTCACCACAGCCCGTCCCAGCCCCCCACAGCCCTCCACAGCCTGTCCCAACCCACCACAGCCCGTCCCAGCCTGTCCCAGGCCATTGCGGCCCACCACATCCCGTCCCAGCCCGTCCCATCCCACCATAGACCACCACAGCTCGTCCCAGCCCACCACAGCCCGTCCCAGCCCGTCCCGGCCCACCACAGCCCGTCTCAGCCCGATCCAGCTCACCACAGCCCGTCCCAGCTCACCACATCCCGTCAAAGCCCCCCACAGCCCATCCCAGCCGACCACAGGTCACCACAGTTCACCACGGCCCGTCCCAGCCCACAACGGCCCACCGCGGACCACCACAGCCCGTCCCAGCCCACCACGGCCCGTCCCAGCCCACCACGGCCCGTCCAAGTTTGTGCCAGCCAATACCAGCCCACCACAGCCCGTGCCAGCCTGTCCCAGCCCACCACAGCCCGTCCCAGCCCACCACAGCCCACCACAGCCCGACCGAGCCCACCACAGCCCGACCGAGCTCACCACAGCCCGTCCCAGCCCCCCACAGCCCGCCACAGCCCGTCCCAACCCACCACAGCCCACCACAGCCCGTCCCGGCCCACCAGAACCCGTCCAGGCTTATCACAGCTTGTTTCGGCCCACCACAGCGCGTCCCCGCCCACCACGGCCCATCCCAGCCCACATAGCCCACCACAGCCCGTCCCAGTGAACCACAGCCTGTCTCAGCCCACGAGAGCCCACCGCAGCCCACCACAGCCCGTCCCAGCCAGTGCTAACCCGTCCCAGCCTGTCCCAGCCCACCACAGCCCGTCCCTACCCACCACAGCCCGGCCCGGGCCACCACAGCCCAGCCCGGCCCACCACATCCTGGCCCGGCCCACCACAGCCCGTCCCCCGCCCACTACAGCCCGTCCCAGCTCACCACAGTACACCACGGCCCACCATGAACCACCACAACCCACCAGGGCCCACCACAGCCCGTCCCAGCCCGTCCCAGCCCACCACAGCCCGTCTCAGCCCATCCCAGCTCGTCCCAGCCCACCACAACCCATCCCAGACCACCAGAGCCCGTCCCAGCCCACCACAGCCCAATACAGCTTACCACAGCACGTCCCAGCCCACCACAGGCCACTACAGCACACCACAGCCTACTGCAGACCACCACAGCCCGTCCCAGCCCACCATAGCCCGTCCCAGGCCACCACAGCCCGTCCCAGCCCACCACAGCCCGTCCCAGGCCACCACAGCCCGTCCCAGGCCACCACAGCCCGTCCCAGCTCACCACAGCCCGTCCCAGCCCACCACAGCCCGTCCCAGCCCACCACAGCCCGTCCCAGCACACCACAGCCCACCACAGCCCGTCCCAGCCCACCACAGCCCGTCACAGCACACTACAGAAAGTCACAGCCCGTCACAGCCCACCACAGCCCACCACAGCCCGTCATAGCCCGTCACAGCCCACCACAGCCCGTCCCAGCCCACCACAGCCCGTCCCAGCCCACCACAGCCCGACCGAGCTCACCACAGCCCGTCCCAGCCCCCCACAGCCCGCCACAGCCTGTCCCAACCCACCACAGCCCACCACAGCCCGTCCCGGCCCACCAGAACCCGTCCAGGCTTATCACAGCTTGTTTCGGCCCACCACAGCGCGTCCCCGCCCACCACGGCCCATCCCAGCCCACCACAGCCCGTCCCAGTGCACCACAGCCTGTCTCAGCCCACGAGAGCCCACCGCAGCCCACCACAGCCCGTCCCAGCCAGTGCTAACCCGTCCAGCCTGTCCCAGCCCACCACAGCCCGTCCCTACCCACCACAGCCCGGCCCATGCCACCACAGCCCAGCCCGGCCCACCACAGCCCGGCCCGGCCCACCACAGCCCAGCCCGGCCCACCACAGCCCATCACAGCCCGTCCCCGCCCACTACAGCCCGTCCCAGCTCACCACAGTACACCACGGCCCACCATGACCCACCACAACCCACCAGGGCCCACCACAGCCCGTCCCAGCCCAACAGAGCACATCCCAGCCAACCACAGCCCGTCCCAGCCCGTCCCAGCCCACCACAGCCCGTCTCAGCCCATCCCAGCTCGTCCCAGCCCACCACAGCCCGTCCCAGACCACCAGAGCCCGTCCCAGGCCACCACAGCCTGTCCCAGCCCACCACAGGCCGTCCCAGCCCACCACAGGCCGTCCCAGCCCACCACAGGCCGTCCAAACTCATCCCAGCCCACCACACCTGTCGCAGCCCACCACAGCTCGTCCCAGCCCACCAGAGCCCGTCCCAGCCCACCACAGCCCGTCCCCGCCCACCACTGCCCGTCCCCGCCCACCACAGCCCGTCCCCGCCCACCACAACCCACCACAGCCCGTCCCAGCCCACTACAGCACACCACAGCCCGTCCCAGCCCACCACAGCCCGTCCCAGCCCACCACGGCCCACCACGGCCCGTCCCGGCCCACCAGGGCCCGTCCCGGACCACCACGGCTCGTCCCAGCCCGTCACAGCACACCACAGCCCGTCGCAGCCCACCACAGCCCACCACAGCCCGTCCCGGCCCACCAGAAACAATCCCGGCCTACCACAGCCCGTCCCGGCAAATGACGGCCCGTCCAGGCCCACCACAAACCATCCCAGCCCACCATGCCCCGTCCCAGCCTACCAGCGCCCATCCCAGACTGTCTCAGCTGTCCCCGGCCCACCACAGCCCGTGCCAGTCCACCACAGCCCGTCCCAGCCCACCACAGCCCGTCCCGGCCCACCGCAGCCAGTCCCGGCCCACCAGAGCCCGTCCCGGCCCACCAGAGCCCGGCCTAGCCCACCAGAGCCCGGCCTGGCCCACCAGAGCCCGTCCCGGCCCACCACGGCCCGTCCCGGCCCACCAGGGCCCGTCCCGGCCCATCCCAGCCCACCACAGCTTGTCCAAAACCACCACAGCCCGTCCCAGCCCACCACAGCCCATGCCAGCCCACCACAGCCCGTCCCAGCCCACCACAGCCAACCACAGCCTGTCCCAGCACGTCCCACCCCACCACAGCCCGTCCCAGCGCACCACAGCCCATCCCAGCCAACCACAGCCCGTCCCAGCACACCACAGCCCGTCCCAGCCCACCACAGCACGTGCCAGCACACCACAGCACGTCCCAGCCCGTCCCGCCCTGTCCTCACCCACCATGCCCGTCCCAGCACACCACAGCCCGTCCCAGCCCACCACAGCCTGACCCAGCCTGTCCCAGCCCACCACAGCACATCCCAGCCCATCCCAGCACGTCCCAGCCCACCACAGCCCGTTCCAGACCACCAGAGCCCGTCCCAGCCCACCAGAGCCCGTCCCAGCCCACCACAGCCCATCCCAGCCCACCACAGCCCGTCCCAGCCCACCACAGCACATCCCAGCCCATCCCAGCATGTCCCAGCTTGTCCCAGCCCACCAGAGCCCACTACAGCTTACCACATCCCAGCCCAGCCCACCATGGCACACCAAAGCCCGTCCCCGCCCGCCACAGCCCGTCCCTGCTCACCACAGCCCACCACAGCCCTTCCCTGCTCACAACGGCCCGTCCCAGCCCACCACGGCCCGTCCCAGCCCACCACGGCCCGTCCCAGCCCACCACAGCCCGTCTCCGCCCACCACAGCCCGTCCCAGCCCACCACAGCCCGCCACAGCCCGTCCCAGCCCACAACAGCCCTTCCCTGCTCACAACGGCCCGTCCCAGCCCACCACGGCCCATCCCAGCCCACCACAGCCCGTTCCAGCCCACCACGGCCCGTCCCAGCCCACCACGGCCCGTCCCAGCCCACCACGGCCCGTCCCAGCCCACCACGGCCCGTCCCAGCTCACCACAGCCCACCACAGCCCACCACAGCCCATCCAAACCCACCACAGCCTGACCCAGCCCACCACAGCCCGGCCCAGCCCACCACAGCCCGTCCCAGCCCACCACAGCCCGTCCCAGCCCACCACAGCCCGTCCCAGCCCACCACGGCCCGTCCCAGCCCACCACAGCCCACCACAGCCCGTCATAGCGCGTCATAGCCCGTCACAGCCCACCACAGCCCGTCCCAGCCCACCACAGCCCATCCCAGCCCACCACAGCCCGTCCCAGCCCACCACAGCCCACCACAGCCCGACCGAGCCCACCACAGCCCGACCGAGCTCACCACAGCCCGTCCCAGCCCCCCATAGCCCGCCACAGCCTGTCCCAACCCACCACAGCCCACCACAGCCCGTCCCGGCCCACCAGAACCCGTCCAGGCTTATCACAGCTTGTTTCGGCCCACCACAGCGCGTCCCCGCCCACCACGGCCCATCCCAGCCCACCACAGCCCACCACAGCCCGTCCCAGTGCACCACAGCCTGTCTCAGCCCACGAGAGCCCACCGCAGCCCACCACAGCCCGTCCCAGCCAGTGCTAACCCGTCCCAGCCTGTCCCAGCCCACCACAGCCCGTCCCTACCCACCACAGCCCGGCCCAGGCCACCACAGCCCAGCCCGGGCCACCACAGCCTGGCCCGGCCCACCACAGCCCGTCCCCGCCCACTACAGCCCGTCCCAGCTCACCACAGTACACCACGGCCCACCATGAACCACCACAACCCACCAGGGCCCACCACAGCCCGTCCCAGCCCGTCCCAGCCCACCACAGCCCGTCTCAGCCCATCCCAGCTCGTCCCAGCCCACCACAGCCCGTCCCAGACCACCAGAGCCCGTCCCAGACCACCACAACCCAATACAGCTTACCACAGCACGTCCCAGCCCACCACAGGCCTTCCCAGCCCAACAGAGCACATCCCAGCCCCCCACAGCCCGCCACAGCCTGTCCCAACCCACCACAGCCCACCACAGCCCGTCCCGGCCCACCAGAACCCGTCCAGGCTTATCACAGCTTGTTTCGGCCCACCACAGCGCGTCCCCGCCCACCACGGCCCATCCCAGCCCACCACAGCCCGTCCCAGTGCACCACAGCCTCTCTCAGCCCACGAGAGCCCACCGCAGCCCACCACAGCCCGTCCCAGCCAGTGCTAACCCGTCCCAGCCCACCACAGCCCGTCCCTACCCACCACAGCCCGGCCCATGCCACCACAGCCCAGCCCGGCCCAACCCACCACAGCCCAGCCCGGCCCACCACAGCCCATCACTGCCCGTCCCCGCCCACTACAGCCCGTCCCAGCTCACCACAGTACACCACGGCCCACCATGACCCACCACAACCCACCAGGGCCCACCACAGCCCGTCCCAGCCCAACAGAGCACATCCCAGCCCACCACAGCCCGTCCCAGCCCGTCCCAGCCCACCACAGCCCGTCTCAGCCCATCCCAGCTCGTCCCAGCCCACCACAGCCCGTCCCAGACCACCAGAGCCCGTCCCAGGCCACCACAGCCTGTCCCAGCCCACCACAGGCCGTCCCAGCCCACCACAGGCCGTCCCAGCCCACCACAGCCCATCCAAACTCATCCCAGCCCACCACAGCCTGTCGCAGCCCACCACAGCTCGTCCCAGCCCACCAGAGCCCGTCCCAGCCCACCACAGCCCGTCCCCGCCCACCACTGCCCGTCCCCGCCCACCACAGCCCGTCCCCGCCCACCACAACCCACCACAGCCCATCCCAGCCCACTACAGCACACCACAGCCCGTCCCAGCCCACCACATCCCGTCCCAGCCCACCACGGCCCACCACAGCCCGTCCCGGCCCACCAGGGCCCGTCCCGGACCACCACGGCCCGCCCCAGTCCGTCACAGCATACCACAGCCCGTCGCAGCCCACCACAGCCCACCACAGCCCGTCCCGGCCCACCAGAAACAATCCCGGCCTACCACAGCCCGTCCCAGCAAATGACGGCCCGTCCAGGCCCACCACAAACCGTCCCAGCCCACCATGCCCCGTCCCAGCCTACCAGCGCCCATCCCAGACTGTCTCAGCCGTCCCCGCCCACCACAGCCCGTGCCAGTCCACCACAGCCCAGCACAGCCCACCACAGCCCGTCCCGGCCCACCGCAGCCAGTCCCGGCACACCAGAGCCCGTCCCAGCCCACCAGAGCCCGGCCTAGCCCACCAGAGCCCGGCCTGGCCCACCAGAGCCCGTCCCGGCCCACCACGGCCCGTCCCGGCCCACCAGGGCCCGTCCCGGCCCACCACAGCCCGTCCCAGCCCACCACAGCTTGTCCAAACCCACCACAGCCCGTCCCAGCCCACCACTGCCCGTCCCAGCTCACCACTGCCCGTCCCAGCCCGTCCCAGCTCGTCCCAGCCCACCACAGGCCTTCCCAGCCCCTCCCAGACCCCCAGAGCCGGCCCAGCCCGTTTCAGCCCCTCCCAGACCGTCTCAGCTCACCACACCCCACCACAGCCCATCAAAGCCCACCACGGCCTGTTCCAGCCCAGCAGAGGCCGTTCTAGTCCACCAGAGCCCGTCCCAACCAACCACAGCTTGTCCCGGCCCACCATAGCCCGTCCCAGCCCACCACAGCCCGTCCCAGCCCACCACAGCCCGTCTTAGCCCGACCCAGCCCACCACAGCCCGTCCCAACCCACCACAGTTCACCACGGCCCGTCCCAGCCCACAACGGCCCACCACGGCTCACCACAGCCCGTCCCAGCCTACCATAATTCGTCCCAGTGCACATCAGCGCAACCCAGCCCACCACAGCCCGTCCCGGCACACCACAGCCCGTCCCGGCCCACCACAGCCCGTCCCGGCCCACCAGAGCCTGTCTCAGCACACCACAGCTCGTCCTGGCTCACCACAGCCCGTCCCGTCCCACCACAGCCCACCATGGTCCGTCCCAGCACGTCCCAGCCCGTCCCGGCCCACCACAGCCCGTCTCAGCCCGATCCAGCTCACCACAGCCCGTCCCAGCTCACCACATCCCGTCAAAGCCCCCCACAGCCCGTCCCAGCCCAGCAGGACCCGTCCCAGCCCACCACGGCCCACCATAGCCCACCACGGCCCGTCCCCGCCCACCACAGCCCGTCCCAGCACGTCCCAGCACACCACAGCCCGTCCCCGCCTACCCCAGGCCGTCCCAGCACACTACAACTCGTCCCAGCCCGTCCCAGCACACCACAGCCCGTCCCAGCACACCACAGCCTGTCCCAGCCCACCACAGCCCATTGCAGCACATCACAGCTCGTTCCAGACCACCAGAGCCCGTCCCAGCCCGTCCCAGCCCACCACAGCCCATCTCAGGCTCACAAGAACCCACCAAAGCCCACCACTGCCTGTTCCAGACCACCACGGCCCACCATAGCCCACCACGGCCTGTCCCAGCCCACCACGGCCCATCATAGCCCACCACGGTTCACCACGGCCCGTCCCAGCCCACCACGCCCCACCACAGCCCGTCCCAGCTCACCACAGCCCGTTCCAGCCCACCACAGCCCGTCCCAGTCCATCCCAGCACGTCCCAGCCCACCACGGCCCATTACAGCTTGTCCCAAACCACCAGAGCTCGTCCCAGCCTGTCCCAGCCCACCACAGCCCGTCTCAAGCTCACCAGAACCCACCACAGCCCACCATAGCCCGTACCAGACCACCACGGCCCACCACAGATAACCACGGCCCGTCACAGCCCACCACGGCCCACCCATGCGAACCACGGCCCACCACAGCCCACCACGGCCCGTCCAAGCCCACCACGACCTGTCCCAGCCCACCACGGCCCACCACAGCCCACCCCTTCCCATCCCGGCCCAAAACGGCCCACCACGGCCCACCACGGTTCACCACGGCCCGTCCCCGCCCACCACGGCCCATCCCAGCCCGTCCCATCCAGTCCCAGCTCGTCCCAGCCCGTCCCACCCTACCACAGCCAGTCCCAGCCCACCACAGACAGTCCCATTCCACAATAGCCCGTCCCAGCCTGTCCCAGCCCGTCCCAACCCGTCCCAGTTTACCACAGGCCGTCCCAGCCCACCACAGCCCGTCCCAGCTTGCCACAGCTTGTTCCAGCCCGCCACAGCCCACCACGGTCCGCCACAGCCCACCACGGCCCGTCCCAGCCCACCACGACCTGTCCCAGCCCACCACGGCCCACCACAGCCCACCCCTTCCCATCCCGGCCCAAAACGGTCCACCACGGCACACCACAATTCACCACGGCCCGTCCCCGCCCACCACGGCCCACCACAGCCCGTCCCAGTCCACCACAGCCCTTCCCAGCACGTCCCAGCCAATCCCAGCTCATCCCAGCCCGTCCCAGCTAACCACAACCAGTCCCAGCCCACCACAGCCCGTTACAGCTTACCACAGCCCGTCACAGATCACCACAGCCCGTTCCAGCCCACCACAGCCCGTCCCAGCCCGTCCCCGCCCACCACAGCCCGTCCCAGCCCGTCCCCGTCGACCACAGCCTGTCCCAGTCCACCACAGCCAGTCTCCGCCCACCACAGCTCGTCACACCCCGTCCCAGCACACCACAGCCCGTCCCCGCACACCACAGCCCGTCCAAGACCACCACAGCCCGTCCCCGCCCACCACAGCCCATCTCTGCCCACCACAGCCCGTCCCAGCACACCACAGCCCGTCCCAGACTCACCAGAGTCCGTCCCAGACTCACCAGAGTCCGTCCCAGACTCACCACGGCCCGTCCCAGACTCACCACGGCCCGTCCCAGCCCACCACGGCCCGTCCCAGCCGGTTACAGCCTGTCCCATCCCGTCCCGGCCCACCGCGGCCCGTCCCGGACCACCGCGGCCCGTCCCGGCCCACCTGTGTTAGGAACAGTATCTCACCTTCTTGATGTTGGCACCTCCTTTCCCTACGATGTTCTTGTGGGACTCTTTGCAGATGGGGACAGAAATAGAAAAGCTGTTTTCAACCTAAGGGAGAAAGGAAGGGAGACATGAAGTTTACACTGTCGTGGCAAGGGAGGCCCGACTTCAGGAGCTCTGATAAACGAGCTTTTGAAAACAGGCTTAGACCCAAGGAAGTTCTCTATACGAGGGACTTTTGTAAGACTAAACAAAGGCAAGGACGTTCCCCTATAGCCTTCCCATAACAGGTACTATCCCCCTGCCTCCATTCAGCCAAAACAGCGCCGACAGCTCCCTCCTCTTGAGGTGTTTTAGCTCTACCCAAGCCAGTAGAGCTCTGCTTTGCCCCAGGGTTATCCAGGCACGGAGGAGGGAAGAGCAGGCAGAAGACCTCCTTACCAGGTCTGCCACCATCTTTTGCATGTACTCGGTGCACTTCTCCACCTCGTTTTTGGGACCTCGGAGTTGGACGATGTCACTCTTGTGTGCAGGGTCTGGGAAGCTGATGATAACCTGCAGGAGCGGTCATTTCTAGTTAGCTCAAGCAAAAGCAAGAACCCTTGTGTCAGACACATGCAAAGGTTGGGGGGATCCTACTCATGCCCTTTTCCCATTCAGAAAAGGGGAACCGTGTTAGCGGCCTCTGGCTAAAAGAACTATCTTCTCAGACACTTGCGCTACAGAGCCACTAAAGTTACGACTTCTGTGACGACAGGCCTACTACCCATGTAGGAAAGAACCCCTCTGGATTCCTCCTCTCCTACAAAGCCTTACCTCTGGGAATTGCTCCCGGATTTCCCAGACCCGCTCAGCCTTCTGCCCAATGATGGTCTGGTGGAATTTCTGCTCAACGATTAGGTCCGCAGCGTGTTCATTTTCCTGATGGGAACAGAGGGCACACTGAGTGTTCAGCCGGAGAGCCATCTACTTTGACTTAGCGGTTTGCTGCCCGACGGTTTACTTGCCAGCACTGTCCCTCTTTTCTCCAGACAAAATTCACTCTGCGTTGACAGAGAAAGGCTACCCGAGGGAACAGGGGAAGACATTTGTGAAGAGGAACTTGCACTTGTCATGAGATCCAAGTGCTCGGTGGGCAAGGGGCACACACTCGCACCAGAAGGTTACAAGGGAACACGAGAGCGCAAACCCTGCAGTCTCCCAAACATCACGTCCTACCCACTCACCATACGGGAAGCGAGTTCCAGCAGCTCGCTCTTGGCCTGTGGGACCCCCTGTGGGTCTCCTTCCATTCTGATCGGGTTGCTCTTCTCGTTGTCCGGGGGAATGCGCACAGACACCTTGTACAGATCCTTCATCCTGTTAACTTCGAGGCAAGGACTGTGGTGACGCCATCTGCTAGGCAAAGACCTGGAAGCAAGGCACCTTGATTATCACTGCTCAGAGGCTGTTGAAGAAGTAAAGCCGCCTCTGGGAAGGGCTCAGTGGGGTAGGGTTGAGACAGGGGAAATTGCCTCTTCCCCCTGGAGTTCAGCGAGAGCAGACCTGTGCCACACGAGAGCCTGTCCAAGTAAATACCGTGGCATCTACAGAGCCCATTGTTCCCTTGTCAGAGCCAGGCGTGTTTCTTCCCCAAACAGTATCACATTTAGAGCAGAGGATAATCGTTCCTTTCTACCCCAAACTCTTGGCTGGGGTCACGTTGCAGTGCTATCAAACTAGCAGACCGCAACAAGGCTTTACCGTTGACCATATTCTACTGCCGGTGCTGTAGCGCCTTCCTCCAGAGGCCAGACCACACTGCTCCTCCTCCAGCTGACACCCTCTCCCACAAGCCACAGGGCTATTTAACCCCTTAGCGGGAGCCAGCTACACCTGCACGTCGTCCACGTCAATCAACCCACTGCCTCTGAGGCAAGGCCACAGCTGTGTGTTATCAATGCTAATCAACCGACCGCCTTCATTCCTCTACAGGGAGAAGCTCACCAAGCACATTTCCACCACCCACAACTGGCTGCTAAAATGTCATTCGCACAGAGCAACGTGTGGAAAAAAAAAAAATAAATAAATTCCTCCAGGACACATCAAAGTAATTCCACTACTGTTCAGGCTCCCAAGGTACTTTCACACGATAAAGCCATCGCAAGGCCTCACGGCCCATTTCTCTCCTTGTACCACCACCACTCCAGGAAAGCAGAGGAAACGTGATGGAGACAGCACACTGGGTGAGCTACAGAGCCCCTGATACCATCTACTAAACACGAAGAGTGTGAGCATGGGAAGGACTAGAAAGGCACTCCACTTACCGTTTAGCTGCGTTCTTGCCAATGAGGTGTCGGTGGAATTGGTGGTCAGCCTTGATTATTGCGTAATCCATCCCGTGGATCTAAAAAGAATTATATTTTTATATCTATATCTATAGATGTATGTATGTCCACTATTATATATTATATTATATAGGGCCAGGTAGGACAGGCCACCGCTTCTGTCTCGTGCCCTAAGTAACTGCCTACTGCCAGTATTGGCACTGACTCACCAGCGGTCAGCTACAAGGACTTCTGCTCTTCAGCAGAGCACAAGCATTCCTCTGCTTTGAGAAGAGAGCATTGTGCTCATGAAACATTGAAAAGACTGACTTCTATGCCTCTCCAGCTATAACCAAGAGAATCCTTCCTTCTCCGCACCAAAAAAATTAATGCTGACTTTTCAAGGATGCTATGGATGACCAAGGGGTGTCATCCACCTGCCACACAATTTGTCTCCTGCAAGTTCGATTAAGCATGCCAAGACATCCTATGGATGTGACAAACACCTCATCACCTCTGCTCTGTTGCCCCTTCTTCCCCCAGTTTCTTACTGGAACTAGTAACTGCAGCTCACCAGTTCCTTGAGCATGGCTTCAATCTGTTCCTGAGCCACATGCACATCTTCTGTAGGTCCTTCCAAAGTGATGTTATCCTCTCCTCCAGTGAATTTGATGTGAACCTTGAGGTGAAGGACAATGAATCTCTTCAGAATTTGCCAAGATCCAAGCCAGGCCAATGCTTTTGGTCAGGCCTACACCATCGATTCCTGCCACTGAGAGATGTGCTCCTTCCCAAAAAGCCCAGACCAAATCCCCACAATTTTACAAGTCAGAAACTTAACAATTTCGGCCATATGGCAGTGCCTAGAGCCCAAGGCTCTGGTGCCGTCCCGGTTTCTGCAAGGGCTTTGGAAAAGTTTACTCATCTAGCCTTTATCTAGATACCGTCTAACTCCCCAGGGAGAAGCCTTGCTGCACTCGCCATTTCCAGGTATCCTACTACATCAGTTCTCAAAACAGCACCACATAAAGCTTCCTTGGAAGGGCTCAACCCATGACAATAACATAGGAGGAGCAGTGTTTGCAGCAGTAAAAGAGAGGGTTCCCTTGAACGGCAAAGATCTGTGTCATTTCCCCCTGGTTTTACCCACGCTAGAATACACCTCTCTCTTTCGTGACGAGTGATCTGGACTAAACCTTTTTCTACGCCGGGGGTGCTAAGCTAACCAGCTCACCCATACCTTTGGCATCTGCTGAGTTATTTTGGCCAGGTTCTGTCCTTTCTTTCCAATAATGAAACGATGAAGCCAAGTGGGGGCAGAGACCGAGGAGACGGTAAAACTGTTGGCCTGAGAGACAGAAAAACAGAGAAGCTGTTTGATGGACAAACCACAGCACACCACAGCAAGTCCCAGCCCACCACAGCCCGTCCCAGCCCCTCCCAGCCCGTCTCAGCCCACCACAGCCCGTCCCAGCCTGTCCCAGCCCGCCCCAGACCACCAGAGCCCGTCGCAGCCCACCACAGCCCGTCACAGCCCGTCCCAGCTCTCCACAACCCACCACAGCCCGTCCCAGCACGTCCTCGCCCACCACAGCCCGTCCCAGCCCGTCCCAGCCCACCACAGCCCGTCCCAGCCCGTCCCAGCCCACCACAGCCCGTCCCAGCCCACCACAGCCCACGAAAGCCCACCACAGCCCACGAAAGCCCACCACAGCCCACCACAGCCCACCACGGCCCACCACAGCACACCACAGCCCGTCCCAGCCTACCACAGCCCACCAGAGCCCGTATCAGCTTACCAGAGCCTGTCCCAGCCCACCACAACCCACCACAGCCAAACATGGCCCACCACAGTCCGTCCCAGACCACCACAGCCCGTCCCAGCCCACCACAGCCCACCACAGCTTGTCCCAGACCACCACAGCTCTTCCCAGACCACCATAACCAACCACAGCCTATCCCAGCCGATCCCAGCCCACCACAGCCCGTCCCATCACACCACAGCCAACCACAGCCCGTCCCAGCCAACCACGGCCCGTCCCAGCCCACCACAGCCCGTCCCAGCCCACCACGGCCCACCACAGCCCACCACGGCCCATCCGGGCCCAACACAGCACACCAAGGCGCACCACAGCCCATCCCAGACCATTACAGCCTGTCCCAGACCACCACAGCCCGTCTCAGCCCACCACAGCCAGTCCCAGCACACCACAGCCCGTCCCAGCCCGTCCCAGCCCACCAGAGCCTGTCCCAGCCCACCAGAGCCCGTCCCAGCCCACCACAGCCCACCATGCCCCGTCCCAACCCACCAGAGCCCGTCCCAGCACACCACAGCCCACCACAGCCCGTCCCAGACCACAAGAGGTCGTCCCAGCCCACCACTAACCCACCAAAGCCCGTCCCCGCCCACCACAGCCCGTCCCAGCCAACCACAGCGCACCACAGCCCGTCCCAACCCACCAGAGCCCGTCCCAGCTTACCACAGCCCACCACAGCCCGTCACAGCCCGTCCCAGCCCACCAGAGGTCGTCCCAGCTCACCACAGCCCGTCCCAGCCCACCACAACCAACCACAGCCCTTCCCAGCCCGTCCCAGCCCACCACAGCCCGTCCCAGCCCTTCCCAGCCCGTCCCAGCCCACCACAGCCCGTCCCAGCCCGTCCCAGCCCACCACGGCCGCCGCAGACCATCAGAGCCCGTCCCAGCCCACCACAACCCGTTCTAGCTCACCACAACCCACCACAGCGTACCATAGCCCACCACAGCGCACCAGAGTCTGTCCCGGCCAACCAGAGCCTGTCCCAGCCCACCACAGCCCGTCCCAGCCCACCGCAGCCCGCCACGGCCCGTCCCAGCCCACCACAGCCCATTCCAGACCACCAGAGCCCTTCCCAGTTCACCACAGCATGTCCCAGCACACCACAGCCCACCACAGCCCGTCCAATTTCACCACAGCCCGTCTCAGCTCACCACAACCCACCACAGCCCGTCCCAGCCCACCACAGCCCACCACAGCCCGTCGCAGCCCACCACAGCCCGTCTCAGCCCACCACAGCCCGTCCCAGCTAACCACAGCCCACCACAGCCTGTCCCAGCCAGTCCCAGCCCACCACAGCTCGTCCCAGCCCACCAGAGCTCGTCCCAGCCCACCACAACCCACCACAGCCCGTCCCAGCCCGCCACAGCCGGACCCAGCCCGTCCCAGCCTACCACGGCCGCCGCAGACCACCAGAGCCCATCCCAGGCCACCACAGCCCGTCCCAGCACACCACAGCCCACCACAGCCCGTCTCATCTCACCACAACCCACCACAGCACACCACAGCCCACCACAGTGCACCAGAGCCCGTCCCGGCCCACCAGAGCCCGTCCCAGCCTACCACAGCCCGTCCCGGCCCACCAGATCCCGTCCCAGCCTGTCCCAGCTCACCACAGCCTGTCCCAGCACACCACAGCCCGTCCTGGCTCACCACAGCCCGTCCCGTCCCACCACAGCCCACCACAGCCAACCCAGCCCACCACAGCCCTTCCCAGCCCACCACAGGCCACTACAGCACACCACAGGCTACCGTAGACCACCACAGCCCGTCCCAGACCACCACAGCCCGTCCCGTCCCACCACAGCCCACCACAGCCCGTCCCAGCCTGCCACAGCCCGTCCCAGCCCGCCACAGCCCAATACAGCCCGCCACAGCCCAATACAGCCCACCACAGCCCATCTCAGCTCACCACAACCCACCACAGCCCGTCCCAGCCCACCAGACCCCGTTCCAGCCCACCAGAGCCCACCAAAGCCCGTCCCCGCCCACCACAGCCCGTCCCCGCTCACCACAGCCCGTCCCAGCCCGTCCCAGGCCACCACAGCCCTTCCCTGCTCACCACAGCCTGTCCCCGCCCACCACAACTTGTCCCCGCCCACTACAGCCCGGCCCGGCCCACCACGGCCCGTCATGGCCAACCAAGGCCCGTCCCAGCACACCACAGCCCGTCCCAGCCCACCACAGCCCGTCCCAGCCCACCACAGCCCACCAAAGCCCGTCCCCGCTCACCACACCCCGTCCCCGCCCACCAGAGCCCATCCCCGCCCACCACAGCCCGTCCCTGCCCACCACAACTTGTCCCCACCCACTACGGCCCTTCCCGGCCCACCACGGTCCGTCCCAGCCAACCAAGACCGGTCCCGGCCCACCACGGCACGTCCCAACCCACCGCGGCCCAGCCCAGCCCACCACAACCCACCACAGCCCATTACAGCCCACCACAGCCCGTCCCAGCCCACGACAGCCCATCCCAGCACACCACAGCCTACCACAGCACGTCCCGGCCCACCACAGCCCGTCCCAGCCCTTCCCAGCCCACCACAGCACGTCCCAGCCCACCACAGCACGTCCCAGCCCACCACAGCGCATCCCAGCCCACCACAGCGCATCCTAGCCCACCACAGCCCGTTTCAGCCCACCACAGCCCACCACAGCTTGTCCCAGCCCACCAGAGCCCGTCCCAGCCCACCACAGCCTGTCCCAGCCCACCAGAGCCCACCACAGCTTGTCCCAGCCCACCACAGTCCGTCCCAGCCCACCGCAGCCCGTCCCAGGACACCACAGTCCGTCCCAGGACACCACAGCCCGTCCCAGCCCACCACAGCCCGTCCCAGCCCACCACAGCTCGTCCCAGCCCACCACAGCCCACCAAAGCCCAACCCCGCTCACCACACCCCGTCCCCGCCCACCACAGCCCGTCCCCGCCCATCACAGCCCGTCCCTGCCCACCACAACTTGTCTCCGCCCACCACAACTTGTCCCCACCCACTACGGCCCTTCCCGGCCCACCACGGCCCTTCCCAGCCAACCAAGACCGGTCCCGGCCCACCACGGCACGGCCCAGCCCAGCCCACCACAACTCACCACAGCCCATTACAGCTTACCACAGCCCATCCCAACCCACCACAGCCTGTTCCAGCCCACCACAGACCGTGCCCGCCCACCACAGCACATCCAAGCCCGTCCCAGCACACCACAGCCCGTCCCAGCACACCACAGCCCGTCCCAGCCCACCACAGCCCGTCCCAGCCCACCAAAGCCCGTTCCAGCCCACCACAGCCCACCAAAGCCTGTCCCCGCCCACCAAAGCCCGTCACCGCCCACCACAACCCGTCACCGCCCACCACAACCCGTCCAAGGCGTCCCAGCCCGTCCCAGCCCATGTCAGCCCGTCCCAGCCCACCACAACTCGTCCCAGCCCACCACAGCCCGTCCCAGCCTGCCCCAGCCCACCACAGCCCGTCCCAGTCCATTGCGGCCCACCACATCCCGTCCCAGCCTGTCCCATCCCACCATAGACCACCACAGCTCGTCCCAGCCCACCACAGTCCACCACAGCCTGTCCCAGCACGTACCAACCCGTCCCGGCCCACCACAGCCCGTCTCAGCCCGATCCAGCTCACCACAGCCCGTCCCAGCTCACCACATCCCGTCAAAGCCCCCCACAGCCCATCCCAGCCCACCACAGCTCACCACAGTTCACCACGGCCCGTCCCAGCCCACAACGGCCCACCGCGGCCCACCACAGCCCGTCCCAGCCCACCACGGCCCGTCCCAGCCCACCACGGCCCGTCCCAGCCCACCACGGCCCGTCCCAGTTCGTGCCAGCCAATACCAGGCCACCACAGCCCGTGCCAGCCTGTCCCAGCCCACCACAGCCCTTCCCAGCCCACCACAGCCAGTCCCAGCCCACCACAGCCCACCACAGCCCGTCCCATCCCACCAGAGCCCACCACAGCTTGTCCCAGCCCACCACAGCCCACCACAGCCCGTCCCAGCCCACCACAGCCAGTCCCAGCCCACCACAGCCCACCACAGCCCGTCCCATCCCACCAGAGCCCACCACAGCTTGTCCCAGCCCACCAGAGCCCGTCCCAGCCCACCACAGCTCACCACAGACCGTCCCAGCCCACCAGAGCCCGTCCCAGCCCACCACAGCCCATCCCAGAACACCACAGCCCGTCCCACCACGGCCCAGCCCACCACAGCCCGTCCCAGCACACCACAGCCCGTCCCAGCCCGTCCCAGCATACCACAGCCCGTCCCAGCACGCCACAGCCCGTCCCAGCCCACCACAGCTCGTCCCAGCACACCACAGCGCGTCCCAGCCCACCACAGCCCGTCCCAGCCCACCACAGCCCACCACAGCCCGTCTCAAGCTCACCAGAACCCACCACAGCCCACCACAGCCTGTCCCAGACCACCACGGCCCACCACAGCCCACCACAGCCCATCCCAGCCCACCACGGCCCACCACAACCCACCACAGTTCACCACGGGCCATCTCAGACCACCATGACCTGTCCCAGCCTGCCACGGCCCACCACAGCCCATCCCTTCCCATACCGGCTCAAAACGGCCCACCACAGCCCACCACGGCCCATACCAGCCCACCACGGCCCACCACAGCCCACCACAGTTCACCACGGGCCATCTCAGACCACCATGACCTGTCCCAGCCCACCACAGCCAATCCCTTCCCATACCGGCTCAAAACGGCCCACCACGGCCCACCACAGCCCACCACGGTTCACCACGGCCCGTCCCAGCCCACCACGCCCCACCACAGACCATCCCAGTCCACCACACACCGTCCCAGCATGTCCCAGCCTGTCCCAACCCACCACAGCCTGTTCCAGACCACCACAGCCCGTCCCAGCCCACCACAGCCCGTCCCAGCACACCACAGCCCGTCCCAGCACACCACAGCCCGTCCCTAGCCCACCACAGCCCGTCCCCGCCCGTCCCAGCCCACCACAGACCAGCACAGCCCGTCCCAGCCCGTCGCAGCCTGCCGCAGCCCGTCCCAGCCCACCACAGACTGTCCCAGCCCACCACAGACGGTCCCAGACCACCACAGCCCGTCCCCGCCCACCATAGCCCGTGCCAGCCCACCACAGCCCGTCCCAGCCCACCACAGCCCATCCCAGCCCACCACAGCCCGTCCCAGCTCGTTCCAGACCACCAGAACTCGTCCCAGCCCACCACAGCCCGTCCCAGCCCACCACAGCCCGTCCCAGCCCACCACAGCCCGTCCCAGCCCGTCCCCGCCCACCACAGCCCGTCCCAGCACACCACAGCCCGTGCCAGTCCACCACAGCCCGTCCCAGCCCGTCCCCGCCCACCACAGCCCGTCCCAGCACACCACAGCCCGTCCCAGTCCACCACAGCCCGTCCCAGCCCGTCCCCACCCACCACAGCCCGTCCCAGCACACCACAGCCCGTGCCAGCCCATCCCAGCCCACCACAGCCCGTCCCAGCCAGTCCCAGCTTCTTCCAGACCACCAGAGCCCGTCCCAGCCCGTCCCAGCCCACCACAGCTCGTCTCAAGCTCACCAGAACCCACCACAGCCCACCACAGCCTGTCCCAGACCACCACGGCCCACCACAGCCCACCACGGCCCACGAAAGCCCACCACAGCCCACCATGGCCCACCACAGCCCGTCCCAGCCCACCACAAGCCGTCCCAGCCCACCACAGCCCTCCAGCGCCCGTCTCAGCTCACCACAGCCTATCCCAGCCCACCACGGCCCACCACAGCACACCACGGCCCACCGCAGCCTATCCCAACCCGTCCCAGCCCCCCACGGCCCGTCCCAGCCCACCACGGCCCGTCCCAGCCCGTCCCAGCGCACGACAGCCCGTCCCAGCCCACCACGGCCCGTCCCAGCCCACCAGAGCCCACCAAAGCCCACCACAGCTCGTCCCAGCCCACCACAGCCCACAAGAGCTTGTCACAGACCACCACAGCCCGTCCCAGCCCACCACAGCCCACTACGGCCCACCACAGCCTGTCCCAGCCCACCACAGCCCGTCCCAGCCCACCACAGCCCGTCCCAGCCCACCACAGCAAGTACCAGCCCGTCCCAGCCCACCACAGCCCGTCTCAGCCCACCACGGCCCGTCTCAGCCCACCACGGCCCGTCTCAGCTCACCACAACCCGTCCCAGACGACCACAGCCCGTCCCAGCCCACCACAGCCCACCACAGCCCTTCCCAGCCCACCACAGCCCACCAGAGCCCACCACAGCCCACCACAGAATGTCCCAGGCCACCACAGCCTATCTCAGCCTATCCCAGCCTGTCCCAGCCCGTCCCAGCCCGTCCCAGCCCACAGCAGCCCGTCCCAGCCGACCACAGCTCGTCCCAGCCTGTCCCAGCCCGTCCCCGCACACCACAGCCCGTCCCAGCCCGTCCCCGTCGACCACAGCCCGTCCCAGACCACCACGGCCCACCACAGCCCACAATGGCCCGTCCCAGCACACCACGGCCCACCACAGCCCGCCACAGCCCACCACATCCCGTCCCAGCACACCACAGCCCATCCCAGGCCACCACGGCCCGTCCCAGGCCACCACGGCCCGTCCCAGGCCACCACGGCCCGTCCCAGCCCACCACGGCCCACCACAACCCACCACAGCCCGTCCCAGCCCACCCCACCATGGTTCACCACAGCCCGTCCCAGCTTACCAAAGCCCATCCCATCACACCACAGCCCACCAGAGCCCGTTCCAGCCCGTCCCAGCCCACCACAGCCCGTCCCAGCCCACCACGGCCCGTCCCAGCCCACCACGGCCCGTCCCAGTCCATCAGGACCCATCCCAGCCCACCACGGCCCACCATAGCCCACCACGGCCCGTCCCCGCCCACCAGAGCCCGTCCCAGCACACCACAGCCCGTCCCAGCACACCACAGCACGTCCCCGCCCACCCCAGGCCGTCCCAGCACACTACAACTCGTCCCAGCCCGTCCCAGCCTGTCCCAGCCCGTCCCAGCCCACGACAGCTCGTCCCAGCACACCACAGCCCGTCCCAGCCCAACACAGCCCGTCCCAGCCCACCACAGCCCACCAGAGCCCGTCCCAGCCCGTCCCAGCCCACCACAGCCCGTCCCAGCCCACCACAGCCCATTGCAGCACATCACAGCTCGTTCCAGACCATCAGATCCCGTCCCAGCCCGTCCCAGCCCACCACAGCCCATCTCAAGCTCACAAGAACCCACCAAAGCCCACCACAGCCTGTCCCAGACGACCACGGCCCACCACGGTTCACCACGGCCCGTCCCAGCCCACCACGCCCCACCACAGCCCATCCCTGCCCACCACAGCCCGTCCCAGCACACCACAGACCATCCCAGTCCACCACACACCGTCCCAGCATGTCCCAGCCTGTCCCAACCCACCACAGCCTGTTCCAGACCACCACAGCCCGTCCCAGCACACCACAGCCCTTCCCTAGCCCAACACAGCCCGTCCCAGCCCGTGCCAGCCCATCCCAGCCCGTCCCAGCCCACCACAGCCCGTCCCCGCCCGTCCCAGCCCACCACAGACCAGCACAGCCCGTCCCAGCACACCACAGCTTGTCCCAGCCCGTCCCAGCCCGTCGCAGCCCGCCGCAGCCCGTCCCAGCACACCACAGACCGTTCCAGACCACCACAGCCCGTCCCCGCCCACCACAGCCCGTCCCAGCACACCACAGCCCGTCCCAGCACACCACAGCCCGTCCCAGCTCATTCCAGACCACCAGAACTCGTCTCAGCCCATCCCAGCCCAACACAGCCCATCTCAAGCTCACCAGAACCCACCACAGCCCACCATAGCCCGTCCCAGCCCGTCCCAGCCCACCGCAGCCCGTCCCACCAAACCACAGACCGTCCCTGTCCACCACAGACCATCCCAGCATGTCCCAGCCCGTCCCAGCCCATCACAGCCCGTTCCAGATCACCACAAACCGTTCCAGCCCACCACAGCCCACCACAGCCCTTCCCAGCCTGTCCCCGCCCAACACAGCCCGTCCCAGCCCACCACAGCCCGTCCCAGCTCATCCCAGCCCGTCGCAGCCCACCACAGCCCGTCCAAGCACACCACAGCCCGTCCCAGTCCACCACAGACCGTCCCAGCATGTCCCAGCATGTCCCAGCCCGTCCCAGCCCATCACAGCCCGTTCCAGACCACCACAGCCCGTTCCAGCCCACCACAGCCCACCACAGCCCTTCCCAGCCGGTCCCAGCCCACCACAGCCCGTCTCCGCCCACCACAGCCCGTCACCGCCCACCACAGACCGTCACCGCCCACCACAGCTCTTCCCAGCCGGTCCCAGCCCACCACAGCCCGTCACCGCCCACCACAGCCCGTCACCGCCCACCACAGCCCGTCCCTGCCCACCGCAGCCCGTCCCCGCAAACCACAGCTTGTCCCAGCCCACCACAGCCCGTCCCAGCCTGTCCCAGCCCAACCACAGCTCGTTCCAGACCACCAGAGCCCACCACAGCCCACCACAGAATGTCCCAGGCCACCACAGCCTGTCCCAGCCCACCACAGACCAGCACAGCCCTTCCCAGCACACCACAGCCCGTCCCAGCCCACCACAGCCCACCAGAGCCCGTCCCAGCCCACCACAGCCCGTCCCAGCCCACCACAGCATGTCCCAGCCCACCACAGCCCGTCCCAATACACCACAGCCCATCCCAGCACATCCCAGCCCGTCCCCGCCCATTCTCAGACCACCAGAGCCCGTCCCAGCCCACCACAGCCCGTCGCAGCCCACCACAGCCCGTCCAAGCACACCACAGACCGTCCCAGCATGTCCCAGCCCGTCCCAGCCCATCACAGCCCGTTCCAGCCCACCACAGCCCACCACAGCCCTTCCCAGCCCGTCCCAGCCCACCACAGCCCGTCACCGCCCACCAGAGCCCGTCACCGCCAACCGCACCCCGTCCCCGCAAACCACAGCTTGTCCCAGGCCACCACAGCCCGTCCCAGCCCAACCACAGCCCGTTCCAGACCACCAGAGCCCACCACAGCCCACCACAGAATGTCCCAGGCCACCACAGCCTATCTCAGCCTATCCCAGCCTGTCCCAGCCCGTCCCAGCCCGTCCCAGCCCACAGCAGCCCGTCCCAGCCGACCACAGCTCGTCCCAGCCTGTCCCAGCCCGTCCCCGCACACCACAGCCCGTCCCAGCCCGTCCCCGTCTACCACAGCCCGTCCCAGTCCACCACAGCCAGTCTCCGCCCACCACAGCTCGTCCCAGCCCGTCCCAGCCCGTCCCAGCACACCACAGCCCGTCCCAGCACACCACAGCCCGTCCCCGCCCACCACAGCCCGTTACAGCTTACCAAAGCCCGTGCCAGCCCACCACAGCCCGTCCCAGCCCGTCCCAGCTCGTCCCAGCCCGTCCCAGCACACCACAGCTTGTCCCAGCACACCACAGCCCGTCCCAGCCCACCAAAGCCCGTCCCATCACACCACAGCCCACCAGAGCCCGTCCCAGCCCGTCCCAGCCCACCACAGCCTGTTGCAGCACATCAACCATCCCGACCACCACAGCCCGTCCCATTCCACCACAGCCCCGTCCCCGCCCACCACAGCCCATCCCAGCACACCACAGCCCGTCCCAGCCCACCACAGCCCGTCCCAGCCCACCACAGCCCGCCCCAGCCCACCACAGCCCATTGCAGCACATCACAGCTCGTTCCAGACCACCAGAGCCTGTCCCAGCCCGTCCCAGCCCACCACAGCCCATCTCAAGCTCACAAGAACCCACCAAAGCCCACCACAGCCTGTCCCAGACCACCACGGCCCACCATAGCCCACCACGGCCTGTCCCAGCCCACCACGGCCCACCACAGTTCACCACGGGCCGTCTCAACCCACCATGGCCCAACATAGACCATCCCTTCCCATACCGGCCCAAAACGGCCCACCACGGCCCACCACAGCCCACCACGGTTCACCACGGCCCGTCCCAGCCCACCACGCCCCACCACAGCCCGTCCCAGCTCACCACAGCCCGTTCCAGTCCACCACAGCCCGTCCCAGTCCATCCCAGCACGTCCCAGCCCACAACGGCCCGTCCCAGCCCACCACGGCCCACCACGGCCCGTCCCAGCCCGTCCGAGCACACCACAGCCCCTCCCAGACCACCAGAGCTCGTCCCAGCCTGTCCCAGCCCACCACAGCCCGTCTCAAGCTCACCAGAACCCACCACAGCCCACCATAGCCCGTACCAGACCACCACGGCCCACCACAGATAACCACGGCCCGTCCCAGCCCACCACGGCCCACCACAGCGAACCACGGCCCACCACAGCCCACCACGGCCCGTCCCAGCCCACCACGGCCCGTCCAAGCCCACCACGACCTGTCCCAGCCCACCACGGCCCACCACAGCCCACCCCTTCCCATCCCGGCCCAAAATGGCCCAACACGGCCCACCACGGTTCACCACGGCCCGTCCCCGCCCACCACGGCCCACCACAGCCCGTCCCAGCCCACCACAGCCCATCCCAGCCCGTCCCATCCAGTCCCAGCTCGTCCCAACCCGTCCCAGTTTACCTCAGCCCGTCCCAGCCCACCACAGCCCGTCCCAGCTTACCACAGCCCGTCCCAGCTCGCCACAGCCCACCACAGCCCGCCACAGCCCACCACGGTCTGCCACAGCCCACCACGGCCCGTCCCAGCCCACCACGACCTGTCCCAGCCCACCACGGCCCACCACAGCCCACCCCTTCCCATCCCGGCCCAAAACGGCCCACCACGGCACACCACAATTCACCACGGCCCGTCCCCGCCCACCACGGCCCACCACAGCCCGTCCCAGCCTACCAGAGCCCTTCCCAGCCCGTCCCAGCCAATCCCAGCTCATCCCAGCCCGTCCCAGCTAACCACAGCCAGTCCCAGCCCACCACAGCCCGTTACAGCTTACCACAGCCCGTCCCATTCACCACAGCCCGTTCCAGCCCACCACAGCCCGTCCCAGACCGTCCCCGCCCACCACAGCCCGTCCCCGCCCACCACAGCCCGTCCCAGTCCACCACAGCCAGTCTCCGCCCACCACAGCTCGTCCCACCCCGTCCCCGCACACCACAGCCCGTCCCCGCCCACCATAGCCCGTCCCTGCCCACCACAGCCCGTCCCAGCACACCACAGCGCGTCCCAGCACACCACAGCCCGTCCCCGCCCACCACAGCCCGTCCCCGCCCGTCCCAGCCCACCACAGACCAGCACAGCCCGTCCCCGCCCACCACAGCCCGTCCCCGCCCACCACAGCCCGTCCCCGCCCACCAAGCCCGTCCCAGCACACCACAGCCTGTCCAAGACCACCACAGCCCGTCCCAGCCCACCACAGCCCGTCCCAGCCCACCACAGCCCGTCTCAAGCTCACCAGAACCCACCACAGCACACCACAGCCTGTCCCAGACCACCACGGCCCACCACAGCCCACCACGGCCTATACTAGCCCACCACGGCCCACCACAGCCCACCACAGTTCACCACGGGCCATCTCAGACCACCATGACCTGTCCCAGCCCACCACGGCCCACCACAGCCCATCCCTTCCTATACCGGCTCAAAACAGCTCACCACGGCCCACCACAGCCCACCACCGTTCACCACGGCCCGGCCCAGCCCACCACGCCCCACCACAGCCCATCCCTGCCCACCACAGCCCGTCCCAGCACACCACAGACCATCCCAGTCCACCACACACCGTCCCAGCATGTCCCATCCTGTCCCAACCCACCACAGCCTGTTCCAGACCACCACAGCCCGTCCCAGCACACCACAGCCCGTCCCTAGCCCACCACAGCCCGTCCCAGCCCACCACAGCCCGTCCCACCCCGTCCCAGCCCACCACAGACCAGCACAGCCCGTCCCAGCACACCACAGACCGTCCCAGCCCGTCCCAGCCCGTCGCAGCCTGCCGCAGCCCGTCCCAGCCCACCACAGACCGTCCCAGCCCACCACAGACCATTCCAGACCACCACAGCCCGTCCCAGCCCACCACAGCCCGTCCCAGCTCGTTCCAGACCACCAGAACTCGTCTCAGCGCGTCCCAGCCTACCACAGCCCGTCTCAAGCTCAGCAGAACCCACCACAGCCCACCACAGCCCGTCCCAGCCCGTCCCAGACCACCACAGCCCACCACAGCCCGTCCCAGCACACCACAGCCCGTCCCAGCCCATCCTAGCACACCACAGCCCGTCCAAGCCCACCACAGCCCGTCCCAGCCCACCACAGCCCGTCCCCGCCCACCACAGCCCGTCCCAGCCCACCACAGCCCGTCCCGCCCACCACAGCCCGTCCCCGCCCACCACAGCCCGTCCCAGCCCACCACAGCCCACCACGGCCCGTCCCAGTCCACCACGGCCCGTCCCAGCCCACCACAGCCCGTCCCAGCCCACCAGGACCCGTCCCAGCCCACCACGGCCCACCATATCCCACCACGGCCCGTCCCCGCCCACCACAGCCCGTCCCAGCACGTCCCAGCACACCACAGCCCGTCCCAGCACGTCCCAGCGCACCACAACCCGTCCCATGCCACCACAGCCCATTGCAGCACATCACAGCACGTTCCAGACCACCAGAGCCCGTCCCAGCCCGTCCCAGCCCACAACAGCCCATCTCAAGCTCACAAGAACCCACCAAAGCCCACCACAGCCTGTCCCAGACCACCACGGCCCACCACAGCCCACCACGGCCTGTCCCAGACCACCACGGCCCACCACAGCCCACCATAGTTCACCACGGGCCGTCTCAGCCCACCATGACCTGTCCCAGCCCACCACGGCCCAACATAGACCATCCCTTCCCATACCGGCCCAAAACGGCCCACCACGGCCCACCACAGCCCACCACGGTTCACCACGGCCCGTCCCAGCCCACCACGCCCCACCACAGCCCGTCCCAGCTCACCACAGCCCGTTCCAGCCCACCACAGCCCGTCCCAGTCCATCCCAGCACGCCCCAGCCCACCGCGGCCCGTCCCCGCCCACCACGGCCCACCAGAGCCCGTCCCAGCTCACCACAGCCCACCACAGCCCGTCCCAGACCACCACAGCTCATCCCAGCCCGTCCCAGCTAACCACAGCCAGTCCCAGCCCACCACAGCCCGTTACAGCTTACCACAGCCCGTCCCATTCACCATAGCCCGTTCCAGCCCACCACAGCCCGTCCCAGACCGTCCCCGCCCACCACAGCCCGTCCCCGCCCACCACAGCCCGTCCCAGTCCACCACAACCAGTCTCCGCCCACCACAGCTCGTCCCACCCCGTCCCCGCACACCACAGCCCGTCCCCGCGCACCACAGCCCGTCCCCGCCCACCACAGCCCGTCCCCGCCCACCACAGCCCGTCCCAGCCCACCACAGCCCGTCCCAGCCCACCACAGCCCGTCCAAGACCACCACAGCCCGTCCCAGCCCACCTCAGCCCGTCCCAGCCCACCTCAGCCCGTCCCAGCCCACCACAGCCCGTCCCAGGACACCACAGCCCGTCCCCGCCCACCACAGCCCGTCCCCGCCCACCACAGCCCGTCCCAGCACACCACAGCGTGTCCCAGCCCACCACAGCCCGTCCCAGCACACCACAGCCCGTCCCCGCCCGTCCCAGCCCACCACAGACCAGCACAGCCCGTCCCCGCCCACCACAGCCCGTCCCCGCCCACCACAGCCCGTCCCCGCCCACCAAGCCCATCCCAGCACACCACAGCCCGTCCAAGACCACCACAGCCCGTCCCAGCCCACCACAGCCCGTCCCAGCCCACCACAGCCCACCACAGCCCGTCTCAAGCTCACCAGAACCCACCACAGCCCACCACAGCCTGTCCCAGACCACCACGGCCCACCACAGCCCACCACGGCCCATACCAGCCCACCACGGCCCACCACAGCCCACCACAGTTCACCACGGGCCATCTCAGACCACCATGACCTGTCCCAGCCCACCACGGCCCACCACAGCCCATCCCTTCCTATACCGGCTCAAAACAGCTCACCACGGCCCACCACAGCCCACCACGGTTCACCACGGCCCGTCCCAGCCCACCACGCCCCACCACAGCCCATCCCTGCCCACCACAGCCCGTCCCAGCACACCACAGACCATCCCAGTCCACCACACACCGTCCCAGCATTTCCCAGCCTGTCCCAACCCACCACAGCCTGTTCCAGACCACCACAGCCCGTCCCAGCACACCACAGCCCGTCCCTAGCCCACCACAGCCCGTCCCAGCCCACCACAGCCCGTCCCACCCCGTCCCAGCCCACCACAGACCAGCACAGCCCGTCCCAGCACACCACAGACCGTCCCAGCCCGTCCCAGCCCGTCGCAGCCTGCCGCAGCCCGTCCCAGCCCACCACAGACCGTCCCAGCCCACCACAGACCATTCCAGACCACCACAGCCCGTCCCAGCCCACCACAGCCCGTCCAACTCGTTCCAGACCACCAGAACTCGTCTCAGCGCGTCCCAGCCTACCACAGCCCGTCTCAAGCTCAGCAGAACCCACCACAGCCCACCACAGCCCGTCCCAGCCCGTCCCAGCCCACCACAGCCCACCACAGCCCGTCCCAGCACACCACAGCCCGTCCCAGCCCATCCTAGCACACCACAGCCCGTCCAAGCCCACCACAGCCCGTCCCAGCCCACCACAGCCCGTCCCCGCCCACCACAGCCCATCCCAGCCCACCACAGCCCGTCCCGCCCACCACAGCCCGTCCCAGCCCACCACAGCCCACCACGGCCCGTCCCAGTCCACCACGGCCCGTCCCAGCCCACCACAGCCCGTCCCAGCCCACCAGGACCCGTCCCAGCCCACCACGGCCCACCATAGCCCACCACGGCCCGTCCCCGCCCACCACGGCCCACCACAGCCCGTCCCGGCCCACCACAGCCCGTCCCAGCCCACCACAGCCCATCCCAGCCCGTCCCATCCAGTCCCAGCTCGTCCCAGCCCGTCCCACCCTACCACAGCCAGTCCGAGCCCACCACAGCCCGTCCCATTCCACAATAGCCCGTCCCAGCCTGTCCCAGCCCGTCCCAACCCGTCCCAGTTTACCACAGCCCGTCCCAGCCCACCACAGCCCGTCCCAGCTTACCACAGCTTGTCCCAGCTCGCCACAGCTTGTTCCAGCCCGCCACAGCCCACCACGGTCCGCCACAGCCCACCATGGCCCGTCCCAGCCCACCACGACCTGTCCCAGCCCACCACGGCCCACCACAGCCCACCCCTTCCCATCCCGGCCCAAAACGGCCCACCACGGCGCACCACAATTCACCACGGCCCGTCCCCGCCCACCACGGCCCACCACAGCCCGTCCCAGCCCACCACAGCCCTTCCCAGCCCGTCCCAGCCAATCCCAGCTCATCCCAGCCCGTCCCAGCTAACCACAGCCAGTCCCAGCCCACCACAGCCCGTTACAGCTTACCACAGCCCGTCCCAGATCACCACAGCCCGTTCCAGCCCACCACAGCCCGTCCCAGCCCGTCCCCGCCCACCACAGCCCTTCCCAGCCTGTCCCCGTCGACCACAGCCCGTCCCAGTCCACCACAGCCAGTCTCCGCCCACCACAGCTCGTCCCACCCCGTCCCAGCACACCACAGCCCGTCCCCTCACACCACAGCCCGTCCCTGCCCACCACAGCTAGTCCCCGCCCACCACAGCCCATCTCTGCCCACCACAGCCCGTCCCAGCACACCACAGCCCGTCCCCGCCCACCACAGCCCGTCCCAGCACACCACAGCCCGTCCCAGCACACCACAGCCCGTCCCAGCCAACCACAGCCCGTCCCAGCCCACCACAGCCCGTCCCAGCACACCACGGCCCGTCCCCGCCCGTCCCAGCCCACCACAGACCAGCACAGCCCGTCCCAGCACACCACAGCCCGTCCCTGCCCACCACAGCCCGTCCCAGCACACTACAGCCCGTCCCCACCCACCACAGCCCATCCCAGCCCACCACAGCCCGTCCCAGCCCACCACAGCCCGTCCCAGCCCACCACAGCCTGTCCCAGCCCACCACAGCCCGTCCCCGCCCGTCCCAGCCCACCACAGACCAGCACAGCCCGTCCCAGCACACCACAGCCCGTCCCAGCCCACCACAGCCCGTCCCAGCACACCACAGCCCGTCCCCGCCCACCACAGCCCGTCCAAGACCACCACAGCCCGTCCCAGACCACCACAGCCCGTCCCAGCACACCACAGCCCGTCCCAGCCCACCACAGCCCGTCCCAGCACACCACAGCTCGTCCCCGCCCGTCCCAGCCCACCACAGACCAGCACAGCCCTTCCCAGCCCACCACAGCCCATCCCAGCACACCACAGCCCGTCCAAGCCCACCACAGCACATCCCAGCACACCACGGCCCATCCCAGCCCACCACGGCCCACCACGGCCCACCACAGCCCACCACAGTTCACCACGGGCCATCTCAGACCACCATGACCTGTCCCAGCCCACCACAGCCCATCCCTTCCCATACCGGCTCAAAACAGCTCACCACGGCCCACCACAGCCCACCACGGTTCACCACGGCCCGTCCCAGCCCACCACGCCCCACCACAGCCCGTCCCTGCCCACCACAGCCCGTCCCAGCACACCACAGACCATCCCAGTCCACCACACACCGTCCCAGCATGTCCCATCCTGTCCCAACCCACCACAGCCTGTTCCAGACCACCACAGCCCGTCCCAGCACACCACAGCCCGTCCCTAGCCCACCACAGCCCGTCCCAACCCACCACAGCCCGTCCCCGCCCGTCCCAGCCCACCACAGACCAGCACAGCCCGTCCCACCTCGTCCCAGCCTGTCGCAGCCTGCCGCAGCCCGTCCCAGCCCACCACAGACCGTCCCAGCCCACCACAGACCATTCCAGACCACCACAGCCCGTCCCCGCCCACCATAGCCCGTGCCAGCCCACCACAGCCCGTCCCAGCCCACCACAGCCCGTCCCAGCTCGTTCCAGACCACCAGAACTCGTCTCAGCGTGTCCCAGCCTACCACAGCCCGTCTCAAGCTCAGCAGAACCCACCACAGGCCACCACAGCCCGTCCCAGACCACCACAGCCCACCACAGCCCGTCCCAGCACACCACAGCCCGTCCCAGCCCATCCCAGCACACCACAGCCCGTCCCAGCACACCACAGCCCGTCCCAGCTCGTCCCAGCCCGTCCCAGCCCGTCCCAGCACACCACAGCCCGTCCCAGCCCACCACAGCCCGTCCCAGCCCACCACATCCCACCAGAGTTCGTCCCAGCCCGTCCCAGCCCACCACGGCCCGTCCCAGCCCACCACGGCTCACCACAGCCCACCACAGTTTACCACGGGCCATCTCAGACCACCATGACCTGTCCCAGCCCACCACGGCCCACCACAGCCCATCCCTTCCCATACCGGCTCAAAACGGCCCACCACGGCCCACCACAGCCCACCACGGTTCACCACGGCCCGTCCCAGCCCACCACGCCCCACCACAGCCCATCCCTGCCCACCACAGCCCGTCCCAGCACACCACAGACCATCCCAGTCCACCACACACCGTCCCAGCATGTCCCAGCCTGTCCCAACCCACCACAGCCTGTTCCAGACCACCACAGCCCGTCCCAGCCCACCACAGCCCGTCCCAGCCCACCACAGCCCATCCCCGCCCGTCCCAGCCCACCACAGACCAGCACAGCCTGTCCCAGCACACCACAGCCCGTCCCAGCCCGTCCCAGTCCGTCCCAGCCCGTCGCAACCCGCCGCAGCCCGTCCCAGCCCACGACAGTCCGTCCCCACCCACCACAGCCCGTCCCTGCCCACCATAGCCCGTCCCAGCCCACCGCAGCACGTCCCAGCCCACCGCAGACCGTCCCAGCCCACCGCAGACCGTCCCAGCCCACCGCAGACCGTTCCAGACCACCGCAGACCGTCCCCGCCCACCGCAGCCCGTCCCCACCCACCGCAGCCCGTCCCAGCACACTACAGCTTGTCCCAGCCCGTCCCAGCCCGTCCCAGCATGTCCCAGCCTGTCCCAGCACACCACACCCCGTCCCAGCCCACACCAGCCCGTCCCAGTCCGTCCCCGCACACCGCAGCCTGCCCCAGCCCACCGCAGCCCGTCCCCGCCCACCAGAGCCCGTCCCAGCACACTACAGCTTGTCCCAGCCCGTCCCAGCCCGTCCCAGGCCACCACAGTTCCTCCCAGCACACCACAGTCCGTCCCAGCACACCACAGCCCGTCCCAACACACCACAGCCCATCCCATCACACCACAGCCCACCAGAGCCCGACCCAGCCCATCCCTGCCCACCACAGCCCGTCCCAGCCCACCACAGCCCGTCACAGCCCGTCCCAGCACACCACAGAATGTCCCAGCCCACCGCAGACTGTCCCAGCCCACCGCAGACCGTTCCAGACCACCGCAGACCGTCCCCGCCCACCGCAGCCCGTCCCAGCCCACCACAGCCCGTCCCCGCCCACCACAGCCCGTCCCCGCCCACCACAGCCCGTCCCAGCCCACCACGGCCCACCATAGCCCACCACGGCCCGTCCCAGTCCACCACGGCTCGTCCCAGCCCACCACAGCCCGTCACAGCCCACCAGGACCCGTCCCAGCCCACCACGGCCCACCATAGCCCACCACAGCCCGTCCCAGCACACCACAGCCTGTCCCAGCACACCACAGCCCGTCCCAGCACACCACAGCCCGTCCCAGCACACCACAGCCCACCAGAGCCCGTCCCAGCCCGTCCCAGCCCACCACAGCCCATCTCAAGCTCACAAGAACTCACCAAAGCCCACCACAGCCTGTCCCAGACCACAACGGCCCACCACAGCCCACCACGGCCTGTCCCAGCCCACCACGGCCCACCACAGCCCACCACAGTTCACCACGGGCCGTCCCAGACCACCACGCCCCACCACAGCCCACCACGGCCTGTCCCAGCCCACCACGGCCCACCACAGCCCACCACGGGCCGTCTCAGCCCACCATGACCTGTCCCAGCCCACCACGGCCCAACATAGACCATCCGTTCCCATACCGGCCCAAAACGGCCCACCACGGCCCACCACAGCCCACCACGGTTCACCACGGCCCGTCCCAGCCCACCACGCCCCACCACAGCCCATCCCAACCCACCACAGCCTGTTCCAGACCACCACAGACCATCCCAGTCCACCACACACCGTCCCAGCATGTCCCAGCCTATCCCAACCAACCACAGCCTGTTCCAGACCACCACAGCCCGTCCCAGCACACCACAGCCCGTCCCTAGCCCACCACAGCCCGTCCCAGCCCACCACAGCCCGTCCCCGCCCGTCCCAGCCCACCAGAGACCAGCACAGCCCGTCCCACCCCGTCCCAGCCCGTCGCAGCCTGCCGCAGCCCGTCCCAGCCCACCACAGCACGTCCCAGCCCACCACAGACCATTCCAGACCACCACAGCCCGTCCCCGCCCACCATAGCCCGTGCCAGCCCACCACAGCCCGTCCCAGCCCACCACAGCCCGTCCCAGCTCGTTCCAGACCACCAGAACTCGTCTCAGCGCGTCCCAGCCTACCACAGCCCGTCTCAAGCTCAGCAGAACCCACCACAGCCCACCACAGCCCGTCCCAGCCCGTCCCAGACCACCACAGCCCACCACAGCCCGTCCCAGCACACCACAGCCCGTCCCAGGCCACCACAGCCCGCCCCGGCCGACCACAGCCCGTCACAGCCCGTCACAGCCCACCACAGAATGTCCCAGCCCACCACAGCCCGTCCCAACCCACCACAGCCCGTCCCAGCCCACCACAGCCCGTCCCAGCCCACCACAGCCCATCTCGGCCCGTCCCAGCCCACCACGGCCCGTCCCAGCCCACTATGGCCCGTCCCAGCCCAGCACGGCCCGTCCCAGCCCAGCACGGCCCGTCCCAGCCCATCACAGCCTGTCAGAGCCAACCACGGCCCATCCCAGATTACCAAGGCCCGTCCCGGCCCACCACTGCCTGTCCTGGCCCAGCACGGCCCTTCGCGGCCCAGTACGGCCCGTCCCAGCCAACCACGGCCCGTCCCAGCCGGCCACGGCCCACCACAGCTCGTCCCGGCCCACCACAGCCCGTCCCTGACCACAACACCCGTCCCAGCCCACCACAACCTGTCCCAGCCCACCACATCCCACCACAGCCCACCACAGCCCACCACAGCCCGTCCCAGCCCACCACAGCCCGTCACAGCCAGACATAGCCCGTTCCAGCCCACCACAGCCCACCACAGCACGTCCCAGACCGTCCCAATCCTTCCCAGCCCGTCCCAGCCCACCAAAGACCGCCACAGCCCACCACAGCCCACCACAGCCCGTCCCAACCCACCAGAGTCCGTCCGGAGCCACCACGGCCCGTCCCAGCCCACCACGGCTGACCACAGCCCGTCCCAGCCCACCACAGCCCGTCCAAGCCCACCACAGCACGTCCCTGCCCATCACAGCCCGTCCCAGCCCGTCACAGACCACCACAGCTTGTCCCAGCCCACCACAGCCCGTCCCAGCCTACCACAGCCCGCCCCAGCCCAGGACAGCCCGCCCCAGCCCACGACAGCCCGCCCCAGCCCACGACAGCCCGTCCCGGCCCGCCACAGCCCGCCCCGGACCACGACAGCCCGTCCCGGCCCGCCACAGCCCGCCCCGGACCACGACAGCCCGTCCCAGCCCACCACAGCCCGTCCCAGCCCACCACAGACCATCGCAGCTCACCACAGACCGTCGCAGCCCGTCACAGAACACCACAACCCGTCCCCGCCCACCACAGCCCTTCCAAGGCGTCCCAGCCCATCCCAGCCCAACACAGCCCGTCCCAGCCCACCACAGCCTGTCCCCGCCCAACACAGCTTGTCCCAGCCCGTCCCAGACCACCACAGCCCGTCCTGGACCACGACAGCCCGTCCTGGACCACGACAGCCCATCCCGGACCTACCAGAACCCGTCCCTGACCACCACAACAGGTCCAAGCCCACCACAGCCCGTCCCAACCCACCAAAGCCCATTCCAGCCCTTCCCAGCCCACCACAGCCCGTTCCAGACCACCAGAGCCCGTCCCAGCCCACCACAGCCCGTCCCCGCCCACCACAGCCCGTCCCAGCCCGTCCCAGGCCTTCCCAGCCCACCACAGCCCGTCCCCGCCCACCACAGCCCGTCCCAGCCCGTCCCAGGCCTTCCCAGCCCACCGCTGCTCGTCCCAGCCCACCGCAGCTCGTCCCAGCCCACCGCAGCCCGTCCCAGCCCACCGCAGCTCGTCCCAGCCCACCGCAGCTCGTCCCAGGCCACCGCAGCCCGTCCCAGCCAATCCCAGTCCGTCCCAGCCAGTCTCAGCCCAACGCAGCCGGTCCCAGCCCGTCCCAGCTTGTGCCAGCCAATACCAGCCCACCGCAGCCCGTGCCAGCCTGTCCCGGCCCACCACAGCCCGTTCCGGCCCACCACAGCCCCCCACAGCTTGCCCCGGCCCACCGCTGCTTGCCCCAGCCCACCGCAGCCCGCCCCGGCCAACCGCAGCCCGCCCCGGCCCACCACGGCTCGCCATGGCTCACGACAGCCCGCCCCAGCCCACCACGGCTCGCCATGGCTCACGACAGCCCGCCCCAGCCCACGACGGCTCGCCCCGGCTCACGACAGCCCGCCCCAGCCCACCACGGCTCGCCCCGGCTCACGACAGCCCGCCCCAGCCCACCACGGCTCGCCATGGCTCACGACAGCCCGCCCCAGCCCACCACGACTCGCAATGGCTCACGACAGCCCGCCCCAGCCCACCACGGCTCGCCATGGCTCACGACAGCCCGCCCCAGCCCACCACGGCTCGCCATGGCTCACGACAGCCCGCCCCAGCCCACGACGGCTCGCCCCAGCCCACGACAGCCCGCCCCGGACCACGACAGCCCGCCCCGGACCACCACAGCCCGCCCCGGACCACCACAGCCTGCCCCGGACCACCACAGCCCGCCCCGGACCACGACAGCCCGTCCCGGACCACGACAGCCCGTCCCAGCCCACCACAGCCCGTCCCGGACCACGACAGCCCGTCCCGGACCACGACAGCCCGTCCCAGCCCACGACAGCCCGTCCCGGACCACCGCGGCCCGTCCCGGACCACCGCGGCCCACCAGGGCCCGGCCCGGCCCAGCACAGCCCGTCCCAGCCCACCTGTGTTAGGAACAATATCTCACCTTCTTGATGTTGGCACCTCCTTTCGCTACGATGTTCTTGTGGAACTCTTTGCAGATGGGGACAGAAATAGAAAAGCTGTTTTCAACCTAAGGGAGAAAGGAAGGGAGAACTGAAGATTACACTGTCGTGGCAAGGGAGGCCCGACTTCAGGAGCTCTGATAAACGAGCTTTTGAAAACAGACTCAAGGAAGTTCTCTATACGAGGGACTTTTGTAAGACTAAACAAAGGCAAGGACGTTCCCCTATAGCCTTCCCATAACAGGTACTACCCCCTGCCTCCATTCAGCCAAAACAGCGCCGACAGCTCCCTCCTCTTGAGGTGTTTTAGCTTTACCCAAGCCAGTAGAGCTCTGCTTTGCCCCAGGGTTATCCAGGCACGTAGAAGGGAAGAGCAGGCAGACCTCCTTACCAAGTCTGCCACCATCTTTTCCATCGCAGCCCACCACAGCCCGTCTCAGCTCACCACAGCCCTTCCCAGCCCACCACACCCACCACAGCCCTTCCCAGCCCGTTCCAGCCCACCACAGCCCTTCCAAGGCGTCCCAGCCCATCCCAGCCCAACACAGCCCGTCCCAGCCCACCACAGCCTGTCCCCGCCCAACACAGCTTGTCCCAGCCCGTCCCAGACCACCACAGCCCGTCCTGGACCACGACAGCCCGTCCTGGACCACGACAGCCCATCCCGGACCTACCAGAACCCGTCCCTGACCACCACAACAGGTCCAAGCCCACCACAGCCCGTCCCAACCCACCAAAGCCCATTCCAGCCCTTCCCAGCCCACCACAGCCCGTTCCAGACCACCAGAGCCCGTCCCAGCCCACCACAGCCCGTCCCCGCCCACCACAGCCCGTCCCAGCCCGTCCCAGGCCTTCCCAGCCCACCACAGCCCGTCCCCGCCCACCACAGCCCGTCCCAGCCCGTCCCAGGCCTTCCCAGCCCACCGCTGCTCGTCCCAGCCCACCGCAGCTCGTCCCAGCCCACCGCAGCCCGTCCCAGCCCACCGCAGCTCGTCCCAGCCCACCGCAGCTCGTCCCAGGCCACCGCAGCCCGTCCCAGCCAATCCCAGTCCGTCCCAGCCAGTCTCAGCCCAACGCAGCCGGTCCCAGCCCGTCCCAGCTTGTGCCAGCCAATACCAGCCCACCGCAGCCCGTGCCAGCCTGTCCCGGCCCACCACAGCCCGTTCCGGCCCACCACAGCCCCCCACAGCTTGCCCCGGCACACCGCTGCTTGCCCCAGCCCACCGCAGCCCGCCCCGGCCAACCGCAGCCCGCCCCGGCCCACCACGGCTCGCCATGGCTCACGACAGCCCGCCCCAGCCCACCACGGCTCGCCATGGCTCACGACAGCCCGCCCCAGCCCACGACGGCTCGCCCCGGCTCACGACAGCCCGCCCCAGCCCACCACGGCTCGCCCCGGCTCACGACAGCCCGCCCCAGCCCACCACGGCTCGCCATGGCTCACGACAGCCCGCCCCAGCCCACCACGACTCGCAATGGCTCACGACAGCCCGCCCCAGCCCACCACGGCTCGCCATGGCTCACGACAGCCCGCCCCAGCCCACCACGGCTCGCCATGGCCCACGACAGCCCGCCCCAGCCCACGACGGCTCGCCCCAGCCCACGACAGCCCGCCCCGGACCACGACAGCCCGCCCCGGACCACCACAGCCCGCCCCGGACCACCACAGCCTGCCCCGGACCACCACAGCCCGCCCCGGACCACGACAGCCCGTCCCGGACCACGACAGCCCGTCCCAGCCCACCACAGCCCGTCCCGGACCACGACAGCCCGTCCCGGACCACGACAGCCCGTCCCAGCCCACGACAGCCCGTCCCGGACCACCGCGGCCCGTCCCGGACCACCGCGGCCCACCAGGGCCCGGCCCGGCCCAGCACAGCCCGTCCCAGCCCACCTGTGTTAGGAACAATATCTCACCTTCTTGATGTTGGCACCTCCTTTCGCTACGATGTTCTTGTGGAACTCTTTGCAGATGGGGACAGAAATAGAAAAGCTGTTTTCAACCTAAGGGAGAAAGGAAGGGAGAACTGAAGATTACACTGTCGTGGCAAGGGAGGCCCGACTTCAGGAGCTCTGATAAACGAGCTTTTGAAAACAGACTCAAGGAAGTTCTCTATACGAGGGACTTTTGTAAGACTAAACAAAGGCAAGGACGTTCCCCTATAGCCTTCCCATAACAGGTACTACCCCCTGCCTCCATTCAGCCAAAACAGCGCCGACAGCTCCCTCCTCTTGAGGTGTTTTAGCTTTACCCAAGCCAGTAGAGCTCTGCTTTGCCCCAGGGTTATCCAGGCACGTAGAAGGGAAGAGCAGGCAGACCTCCTTACCAAGTCTGCCACCATCTTTTCCATCGCAGCCCACCACAGCCCGTCTCAGCTCACCACAGCCCTTCCCAGCCCACCACACCCACCACAGCCCTTCCCAGCCCGTTCCAGCCCACCACAGCCCGTCCCACCCCACCACGGCCCATCCCGGCCCCCCACGGCCCGTCCCGGCCCGTCCCGGCCCACCACGGCCCACCAGAGCCAGTCCCGGCCCATCCCAGCCCGTCTCGTCCCGTCCCAGCTCGTCCCGTCCCGTCCCAGAACAGCCCGTCCCGTCCCAGCCCACCACAACCCGTCCCGTCCCTTCCCAGCACAGCACGTCGCAGCCTGTCCCATCCCGTCGCAGCTCGTCCCGTCCCGTCCCAGGCCTTCCCAGCCCACCGCAGCCCGTCACAGCTCGTCCCAGCCCGTCCCAGGCCTTCCCAGCCCACCACAGCCCGTCCCCGCCCACCACAGCCCGTCCCCGCCCACCGCAGCCCATCCCCGCCCACCGCAGCCCGTCCCCGCCCACCGCAGCCCGTCCCAGCCCACCACAGCCCGTCCCCGCCCACTGCAGCCCATCCCAGCCCACCACAGCCCGTCCCAGCCCGTCCCAGCCCACCGCAGCCCGTTCCAGCCCACCACAGCCCGTTCCAGCCCACCACAGCCTGTCCTAGGCCTCCATGGCACACCACAGCCCACCACAGCCCGTCCCGGCCCACCACAGCCTGTCCCAGCCCATCCCAGAAAACCACAGCCCGTCCCAGCCCACCACAGGCCACCACAGCCCATCCCAGCTCACCACAGCCCGTCCGAGCCCACCAGAGCCCGTCCCAGCCCACCACAGCCTGTCCCAGCCCATCCCAGACCACCACAGCCCGTCCCAGCCCACCACAGCCCGTCCCAGCCCATCTCAGCTCACCACAACCCGTCCCAGACCACCACAGCCCACCACAGCCGGTTACAGCTTATCACAGCCCATCCCAGCCCACCACTGCCCGTCCCAGCCCACCACAGACCGTCCCAGCCCACCACAGCCCGTCCCGGACCTACCAGAACCCGTCCCTGACCACCACAGCAGGTCCAAGCCCACCACAGCCCGTCCCAGCCCACCACAGCCTGTCCAAACCCACCAAAGCCCATTCCAGCCCTTCCCAACCCACCACAGCCGGTTTGAGACCACCAGAGCCCTTCCCAGCCCACCACAGCCCGTCCCCGCCCACCACAGCCCGTCCCCGGCCACCAGATCCCGTGCCCGCCCACCACAGCCCGTCCCCGCCCACCACAGCCCGTCCCGGACCACGACAGCCCGTCCCGGACCACGACAGCCTGTCCCGGACCTACCACAACCCGTCCCCGACCACAACAGCAGGTCCAAGCCCACCACAGCCTGTCCCAGCCCACCACACACCGTGCCAGCCCACCACAGCCCATCCCAACCCACCACAGCCCATTCCAGCCCTTCCCAGCACACCACAGCCCGGTCCATAACACCATAGCCCGTCCCAGCCCACCACGGCCCGTCCCAGCCCACCACAGACCACCACAGTTCGTCCCAGCCCGCCACAACCCGTCCCAGCCCACCACGGCCCGTCCCGGCCCACCACAGCCCGTCCCGGCCCACCACGGCCCGTCCCAGCCCACCAAAGCCCGTCCCAGCCCACCACAGACCACCATGGCCCGTCCCAGCCCGCCACAACCCGTCCCAGCCCGCCACAACCTGTCCCAGCCCACCACGGCCCGTCCCGGCCCACCACGGCCCGTCCCGGCCCACCACGGCCCATCCCAGCCCACCACAGCGCATCCCAGCACACCACAGACCGTCCCAGCCCGCCACAGACCGTCCCAGCCCACCACAGCCCACCACAGCCCACCACAGCCCGTCCCAGCCCACCACAGACCGTCGCAGCTCACCACAGACCGTCGCAGCCCGTCACAGAACACCACAACCCGTCACCGCCCACCACAGCCCTTCCAAGGCGTCCCAGCCCATCCCAGCCCAACACAGCCCGTCCCAGCCCACCACAGCCTGTCCCCGCCCAACACAGCTTGTCCCAGCCCAACCCAGACCACCACAGCCCGTCCTGGACCACGACAGCCCGTCCTGGACCACGACAGCCCATCCCGGACCTACCAGAACCCGTCCCTGACCACCACAACAGGTCCAAGCCCACCACAGCCTGTCCCAACCCACCAAAGCCCATTCCAGCCCTTCCCAGCCCACCACAGCCCGTTCCAGACCACCAGAGCCCGTCCCAGCCCACCAGAGCCCGTTCCCCGCCCACCACAGCCCGTCCCAGCCCGTCCCAGGCCTTCCCAGCCCACCACAGCCCGTCCCCGCCCACCACAGCCCGTCCCAGCCCGTCCCAGGCCTTCCCAGCCCACCGCTGCTCGTCCCAGCCCACCGCAGCTCGTCCCAGCCCACCGCAGCCCGTCCCAGCCCACCGCAGCTCGTCCCAGCCCACCGCAGCTCGTCCCAGGCCACCGCAGCCCGTCCCAGCCAATCCCAGTCCGTCCCAGCCAGTCTCAGCCCACCGCAGCCGGTCCCAGCCCGTCCCAGCTTGTGCCAGCCAATACCAGCCCACCGCAGCCCGTGCCAGCCTGTCCCGGCCAACCACAGCCCGCCCCGGCCCACCACGGCTCGCCATGGCTCACGACAGCCCGCCCCAGCCCACCACGGCTCGCCATGGCTCACGACAGCCCGCCCCAGCCCACGACGGCTCGCCCCGGCTCACGACAGCCCGCCCCAGCCCACCACGGCTCGCCCCGGCTCACGACAGCCCGCCCCAGCCCACCACGGCTCGCCATGGCTCACGACAGCCCGCCCCAGCCCACCACGACTCGCAATGGCTCACGACAGCCCGCCCCAGCCCACCACGGCTCGCCATGGCTCACGACAGCCCGCCCCAGCCCACCACGGCTCGCCCCAGCCCACGACAGCCCGCCCCAGCCCACGACGGCTCGCCCCAGCCCACGACAGCCCGCCCCGGACCACGACAGCCCGCCCCGGACCACCACAGCCCGCCCCAGACCACCACAGCCCGCCCCGGACCACGACAGCCCGTCCCGGACCACGACAGCCCGTCCCAGCCCACCACAGCCCGTCCCGGACCACGACAGCCCGTCCCGGACCACGACAGCCCGTCCCAGCCCACGACAGCCCGTCCCGGACCACCGCGGCCCGTCCCGGACCACCGCGGCCCACCAGGGCCCGGCCCGGCCCAGCACAGCCCGTCCCAGCCCACCTGTGTTAGGAACAATATCTCACCTTCTTGATGTTGGCACCTCCTTTCGCTACGATGTTCTTGTGGAACTCTTTGCAGATGGGGACAGAAATAGAAAAGCTGTTTTCAACCTAAGGGAGAAAGGAAGGGAGAACTGAAGATTACACTGTCGTGGCAAGGGAGGCCCGACTTCAGGAGCTCTGATAAACGAGCTTTTGAAAACAGACTCAAGGAAGTTCTCTATACGAGGGACTTTTGTAAGACTAAACAAAGGCAAGGACGTTCCCCTATAGCCTTCCCATAACAGGTACTACCCCCTGCCTCCATTCAGCCAAAACAGCGCCGACAGCTCCCTCCTCTTGAGGTGTTTTAGCTTTACCCAAGCCAGTAGAGCTCTGCTTTGCCCCAGGGTTATCCAGGCACGTAGAAGGGAAGAGCAGGCAGACCTCCTTACCAAGTCTGCCACCATCTTTTCCATCGCAGCCCACCACAGCCCGTCTCAGCTCACCACAGCCCTTCCCAGCCCACCACACCCACCACAGCCCTTCCCAGCCCGTTCCAGCCCACCACAGCCCGTCCCACCCCACCACGGCCCATCCTGGCCCCCCACGGCCCGTCCCGGCCCGTCCCGGCCCACCAGAGCCAGTCCCGGCCCATCCCAGCCCGTCTCATCCCGTCCCAGAACAGCCCGTCCCGTCCCAGCCCACCACAACCCGTCCCGTCCCTTCCCAGCACAGCACGTCCCAGCCTGTCCCATCCCGTCGCAGCTCGTCCCGTCCCGTCCCAGGCCTTCCCAGCCCACCGCAGCCCGTCACAGCTCGTCCCAGCCCGTCCCAGGCCTTCCCAGCCCACCACAGCCCGTCCCCGCCCACCGCAGCCCGTCCCCGCCCACCGCAGCCCATCCCCGCCCACCGCAGCCCGTCCCAGCCCACCTTAGCCCGTCCCAGCCCACCACAGCCCGTCCCGGACCACGACAGCCCGTCCCGGACCACGACAGCCCGTCCCAGCCCACGACAGCCCGTCCCGGACCACCGCGGCCCGTCCCGGACCACCGCGGCCCACCAGGGCCCGGCCCGGCCCAGCACAGCCCGTCCCAGCCCACCTGTGTTAGGAACAATATCTCACCTTCTTGATGTTGGCACCTCCTTTCGCTACGATGTTCTTGTGGAACTCTTTGCAGATGGGGACAGAAATAGAAAAGCTGTTTTCAACCTAAGGGAGAAAGGAAGGGAGAACTGAAGATTACACTGTCGTGGCAAGGGAGGCCCGACTTCAGGAGCTCTGATAAACGAGCTTTTGAAAACAGACTCAAGGAAGTTCTCTATACGAGGGACTTTTGTAAGACTAAACAAAGGCAAGGACGTTCCCCTATAGCCTTCCCATAACAGGTACTACCCCCTGCCTCCATTCAGCCAAAACAGCGCCGACAGCTCCCTCCTCTTGAGGTGTTTTAGCTTTACCCAAGCCAGTAGAGCTCTGCTTTGCCCCAGGGTTATCCAGGCACGTAGAAGGGAAGAGCAGGCAGACCTCCTTACCAAGTCTGCCACCATCTTTTCCATCGCAGCCCACCACAGCCCGTCTCAGCTCACCACAGCCCTTCCCAGCCCACCACACCCACCACAGCCCTTCCCAGCCCGTTCCAGCCCACCACAGCCCGTCCCACCCCACCACGGCCCATCCTGGCCCCCCACGGCCCACCACGGCCCGTCCCGGCCCACCACGGCCCACCAGAGCCAGTCCCGGCCCATCCCAGCCCGTCTCATACCGTCCCAGAACAGCCCGTCCCGTCCCAGCCCACCACAACCCGTCCCGTCCCTTCCCAGCACAGCACGTCCCAGCCTGTCCCATCCCGTCGCAGCTCGTCCCGTCCCGTCCCAGGCCTTCCCAGCCCACCGCAGCCCGTCACAGCTCGTCCCAGCCCGTCCCAGGCCTTCCCAGCCCACCACAGCCCGTCCCCGCCCACCGCAGCCCGTCCCCGCCCACCGCAGCCCATCCCCCGCCCACCGCAGCCCGTCCCAGCCCACCTTAGCTCGTCCCAGCCCACTGCAGCCCGTCCCAGCCCACCACAGCCCGTCCCAGCCCGTCCCAGCCCACCGCAGCCCGTTCCAGCCCACCACAGCCCGTTCCAGCCCACCACAGCCTGTCCCAGCCCACCACGGCACACCACAGCCCACCACAGCCCGTCCCAGCCCACCACAGCCCACCATGGCTTACCACGGCCCACCACAGCCTGTCCCAGCCCATCCCAGAAAACCACAGCCCGTCCCAGCCCACCACAGCCCACCACAGCCCATCCCAGCTCACCACAGCCCGTCCGAGCCCACCAGAGCCCGTCCCAGCCCACCACAGCCTGTCCCAGCCCATCCCAGACCACCACAGCCCGTCCCAGCCCACCACAGCCCGTCCCAGCCCATCTCAGCTCACCACAACCCGTCCCAGACCACCACAGCCCACCACAGCCGGTTACAGCTTATCACAGCCCATCCCAGCCCACCACTGCCCGTCCCAGCCCACCACAGACCGTCCCAGCCCACCACAGCCCGTCCCGGACCTACCAGAACCCGTCCCTGACCACCACAGCAGGTCCAAGCCCACCACAGCCCGTCCCAGCCCACCACAGCCTGTCCAAACCCACCAAAGCCCATTCCAGCCCTTCCCAACCCACCACAGCCGGTTTGAGACCACCAGAGCCCTTCCCAGCCCACCACAGCCCGTCCCCGCCCACCACAGCCCGTCCCCGGCCACCAGATCCCGTGCCCGCCCACCACAGCCCGTCCCCGCCCACCACAGCCCGTCCCGGACCACGACAGCCCGTCCCGGACCACGACAGCCTGTCCCGGACCTACCACAACCCGTCCCCGACCACAACAGCAGGTCCAAGCCCACCACAGCCTGTCCCAGCCCACCACACACCGTGCCAGCCCACCACAGCCCATCCCAACCCACCACAGCCCATTCCAGCCCTTCCCAGCACACCACAGCCCGGTCCATAACACCATAGCCCGTCCCAGCCCACCACGGCCCGTCCCAGCCCACCACAGACCACCACAGTTCGTCCCAGCCCGCCACAACCCGTCCCAGCCCACCACGGCCCGTCCCGGCCCACCACAGCCCGTCCCGGCCCACCACGGCCCGTCCCAGCCCACCACGGCCCGTCCCAGCCCACCACAGACCACCATGGCCCGTCCCAGCCCACCACAACCCGTCCCAGCCCGCCACAACCTGTCCCAGCCCACCACGGCCCGTCCCGGCCCACCACGGCCCGTCCCGGCCCACCACGGCCCATCCCAGCCCACCACAGCGCATCCCAGCACACCACAGACCGTCCCAGCCCGCCACAGACCGTCCCAGCCCACCACAGCCCACCACAGCCCACCACAGCCCGTCCCAGCCCACCACAGACCGTCGCAGCTCACCACAGACCGTCGCAGCCCGTCACAGAACACCACAACCCGTCACCGCCCACCACAGCCCTTCCAAGGCGTCCCAGCCCATCCCAGCCCAACACAGCCCGTCCCAGCCCACCACAGCCTGTCCCCGCCCAACACAGCTTGTCCCAGCCCAACCCAGACCACCACAGCCCGTCCTGGACCACGACAGCCCGTCCTGGACCACGACAGCCCATCCCGGACCTACCAGGACCCGTCCCTGACCACCACAACAGGTCCAAGCCCACCACAGCCTGTCCCAACCCACCAAAGCCCATTCCAGCCCTTCCCAGCCCACCACAGCCCGTTCCAGACCACCAGAGCCCGTCCCAGCCCACCAGAGCCCGTTCCCGCCCACCACAGCCCGTCCCAGCCCGTCCCAGGCCTTCCCAGCCCACCACAGCCCGTCCCCGCCCACCACAGCCCGTCCCAGCCCGTCCCAGGCCTTCCCAGCCCACCGCTGCTCGTCCCAGCCCACCGCAGCTCGTCCCAGCCCACCGCAGCCCGTCCCAGCCCACCGCAGCTCGTCCCAGCCCACCGCAGCTCGTCCCAGGCCACCGCAGCCCGTCCCAGCCAATCCCAGTCCGTCCCAGCCAGTCTCAGCCCACCGCAGCCGGTCCCAGCCCGTCCCAGCTTGTGCCAGCCAATACCAGCCCACCGCAGCCCGTGCCAGCCTGTCCCGGCCAACCACAGCCCGCCCCGGCCCACCACGGCTCGCCATGGCTCACGACAGCCCGCCCCAGCCCACCACGGCTCGCCATGGCTCACGACAGCCCGCCCCAGCCCACGACGGCTCGCCCCGGCTCACGACAGCCCGCCCCAGCCCACCACGGCTCGCCCCGGCTCACGACAGCCCGCCCCAGCCCACCACGGCTCGCCATGGCTCACGACAGCCCGCCCCAGCCCACCACGACTCGCAATGGCTCACGACAGCCCGCCCCAGCCCACCACGGCTCGCCATGGCTCACGACAGCCCGCCCCAGCCCACCACGGCTCGCCCCAGCCCACGACAGCCCGCCCCAGCCCACGACGGCTCGCCCCAGCCCACGACAGCCCGCCCCGGACCACGACAGCCCGCCCCGGACCACGACAGCCCGCCCCGGACCACCACAGCCCGCCCCGGACCACGACAGCCCGTCCCGGACCACGACAGCCCGTCCTAGCCCACCACAGCCCGTCCCGGACCACGACAGCCCGTCCCGGACCACGACAGCCCGTCCCAGCCCACGACAGCCCGTCCCGGACCACCGCGGCCCGTCCCGGACCACCGCGGCCCACCAGGGCCCGGCCCGGCCCAGCACAGCCCGTCCCAGCCCACCTGTGTTAGGAACAATATCTCACCTTCTTGATGTTGGCACCTCCTTTCGCTACGATGTTCTTGTGGAACTCTTTGCAGATGGGGACAGAAATAGAAAAGCTGTTTTCAACCTAAGGGAGAAAGGAAGGGAGAACTGAAGATTACACTGTCGTGGCAAGGGAGGCCCGACTTCAGGAGCTCTGATAAACGAGCTTTTGAAAACAGACTCAAGGAAGTTCTCTATACGAGGGACTTTTGTAAGACTAAACAAAGGCAAGGACGTTCCCCTATAGCCTTCCCATAACAGGTACTACCCCCTGCCTCCATTCAGCCAAAACAGCGCCGACAGCTCCCTCCTCTTGAGGTGTTTTAGCTTTACCCAAGCCAGTAGAGCTCTGCTTTGCCCCAGGGTTATCCAGGCACGTAGAAGGGAAGAGCAGGCAGACCTCCTTACCAAGTCTGCCACCATCTTTTCCATCGCAGCCCACCACAGCCCGTCTCAGCTCACCACAGCCCTTCCCAGCCCACCACACCCACCACAGCCCTTCCCAGCCCGTTCCAGCCCACCACAGCCCGTCCCACCCCACCACGGCCCATCCTGGCCCCCCACGGCCCGTCCCGGCCCGTCCCGGCCCACCAGAGCCAGTCCCGGCCCATCCCAGCCCGTCTCATCCCGTCCCAGAACAGCCCGTCCCGTCCCAGCCCACCACAACCCGTCCCGTCCCTTCCCAGCACAGCACGTCCCAGCCTGTCCCATCCCGTCGCAGCTCGTCCCGTCCCGTCCCAGGCCTTCCCAGCCCACCGCAGCCCGTCACAGCTCGTCCCAGCCCGTCCCAGGCCTTCCCAGCCCACCACAGCCCGTCCCCGCCCACCGCAGCCCGTCCCCGCCCACCGCAGCCCATCCCCGCCCACCGCAGCCCGTCCCAGCCCACCTTAGCCCGTCCCAGCCCACCACAGCCCGTCCCGGACCACGACAGCCCGTCCCGGACCACGACAGCCCGTCCCAGCCCACGACAGCCCGTCCCGGACCACCGCGGCCCGTCCCGGACCACCGCGGCCCACCAGGGCCCGGCCCGGCCCAGCACAGCCCGTCCCAGCCCACCTGTGTTAGGAACAATATCTCACCTTCTTGATGTTGGCACCTCCTTTCGCTACGATGTTCTTGTGGAACTCTTTGCAGATGGGGACAGAAATAGAAAAGCTGTTTTCAACCTAAGGGAGAAAGGAAGGGAGAACTGAAGATTACACTGTCGTGGCAAGGGAGGCCCGACTTCAGGAGCTCTGATAAACGAGCTTTTGAAAACAGACTCAAGGAAGTTCTCTATACGAGGGACTTTTGTAAGACTAAACAAAGGCAAGGACGTTCCCCTATAGCCTTCCCATAACAGGTACTACCCCCTGCCTCCATTCAGCCAAAACAGCGCCGACAGCTCCCTCCTCTTGAGGTGTTTTAGCTTTACCCAAGCCAGTAGAGCTCTGCTTTGCCCCAGGGTTATCCAGGCACGTAGAAGGGAAGAGCAGGCAGACCTCCTTACCAAGTCTGCCACCATCTTTTCCATCGCAGCCCACCACAGCCCGTCTCAGCTCACCACAGCCCTTCCCAGCCCACCACACCCACCACAGCCCTTCCCAGCCCGTTCCAGCCCACCACAGCCCGTCCCACCCCACCACGGCCCATCCTGGCCCCCCACGGCCCACCACGGCCCGTCCCGGCCCACCACGGCCCACCAGAGCCAGTCCCGGCCCATCCCAGCCCGTCTCATACCGTCCCAGAACAGCCCGTCCCGTCCCAGCCCACCACAACCCGTCCCGTCCCTTCCCAGCACAGCACGTCCCAGCCTGTCCCATCCCGTCGCAGCTCGTCCCGTCCCGTCCCAGGCCTTCCCAGCCCACCGCAGCCCGTCACAGCTCGTCCCAGCCCGTCCCAGGCCTTCCCAGCCCACCACAGCCCGTCCCCGCCCACCGCAGCCCGTCCCCGCCCACCGCAGCCCATCCCCGCCCACCGCAGCCCGTCCCAGCCCACCTTAGCTCGTCCCAGCCCACTGCAGCCCGTCCCAGCCCACCACAGCCCGTCCCAGCCCGTCCCAGCCCACCGCAGCCCGTTCCAGCCCACCACAGCCCGTTCCAGCCCACCACAGCCTGTCCCAGCCCACCACGGCACACCACAGCCCACCACAGCCCGTCCCAGCCCACCACAGCCCACCATGGCTTACCACGGCCCACCACAGCCTGTCCCAGCCCATCCCAGAAAACCACAGCCCGTCCCAGCCCACCACAGCCCACCACAGCCCATCCCAGCTCACCACAGCCCGTCCGAGCCCACCAGAGCCCGTCCCAGCCCACCACAGCCTGTCCCAGCCCATCCCAGACCACCACAGCCCGTCCCAGCCCACCACAGCCCGTCCCAGCCCATCTCAGCTCACCACAACCCGTCCCAGACCACCACAGCCCACCACAGCCGGTTACAGCTTATCACAGCCCATCCCAGCCCACCACTGCCCGTCCCAGCCCACCACAGACCGTCCCAGCCCACCACAGCCCGTCCCGGACCTACCAGAACCCGTCCCTGACCACCACAGCAGGTCCAAGCCCACCACAGCCCGTCCCAGCCCACCACAGCCTGTCCAAACCCACCAAAGCCCATTCCAGCCCTTCCCAACCCACCACAGCCGGTTTGAGACCACCAGAGCCCTTCCCAGCCCACCACAGCCCGTCCCCGCCCACCACAGCCCGTCCCCGGCCACCAGATCCCGTGCCCGCCCACCACAGCCCGTCCCCGCCCACCACAGCCCGTCCCGGACCACGACAGCCCGTCCCGGACCACGACAGCCTGTCCCGGACCTACCACAACCCGTCCCCGACCACAACAGCAGGTCCAAGCCCACCACAGCCTGTCCCAGCCCACCACACACCGTGCCAGCCCACCACAGCCCATCCCAACCCACCACAGCCCATTCCAGCCCTTCCCAGCCCACCACAGCCCGGTCCATAACACCATAGCCCGTCCCAGCCCACCACGGCCCGTCCCAGCCCACCACAGACCACCACAGTTCGTCCCAGCCCGCCACAACCCGTCCCAGCCCACCACGGCCCGTCCCGGCCCACCACAGCCCGTCCCGGCCCACCACGGCCCGTCCCAGCCCACCACAGACCACCATGGCCCGTCCCAGCCCGCCACAACCCGTCCCAGCCCGCCACAACCTGTCCCAGCCCACCACGGCCCGTCCCGGCCCACCACGGCCCGTCCCGGCCCACCACGGCCCATCCCAGCCCACCACAGCCCGTCCCAGCCCACCACGGCCCGTTCCAGACCGCCACAGACCGTCGCAGCTCACCACAGAAAGTCCCAGCCCGTCACAGAACACCACAACCCGTCACCGCCCACCACAGCCCTTCCAAGGCGTCCCAGCCCGTCCCAGCCCACCACAACCAACCACAGCCCGTCCCCGTCCCACCACAGCCTGTCCCAGCCCACCACAGCCCGTTCCAGCCCACCACAGCCCGTTCCAGCCCACCGCAGCCTGTCCCAGCCCACCATGGCACACCACAGCCCACCACAGCCCGTCCCAGCCCACCACAGCCCACCATGGCTTACCACGGCCCACCACAGCCTGTCCCAGCCCATCCCAGACCACCACAGCCCGTCCCAGCCGACCACAGGCCACCATAGCCCGTCCCAGCTGACCACAGCCCGTCCCAGCCCACCAGAGCCCGTCCCGGCCCACCACAGCTTGTCCCAGCTCATCCTAGCCCACCACAGCCCGTCCCAGCCCACCACATAAAGTACCAACCCATAGAAGTCCACCACGGCCCGTTCCAGCCTACCACGGCCCGTCCGAGCCCACCCCAGCCCACCAAAGCCCACCACAGCCCATCTCAGCTCACCACAACCCGTCCCAAACCACCACAGCCCACCACAGCCGGTTACAGCTTATCACAGCCCATCCCAGCCCACCACAGCGCATCCCAGCACACCACAGACCGTCCCAGCCCACCACAGACCGTCCCAGCCCACCACAGCCCGTCCCAGCCCACCACAGCCCGTCCCAGCCCACCACAGACCATCGCAGCTCACCACAGACCGTCGCAGCCCGTCACAGAACACCACAGCCCGTCACCGCCCACCACAGCCCTTCCAAGGCGTCCCAGCCCATCCCAGCCCAACACAGCCCGTCCCAGCCCACCACAGCCTGTCCCCGCCCAACACAGCTTGTCCCAGCCCGTCCCAGACCACCACAGCCCGTCCTGGACCACGACAGCCCGTCCTGGACCACGACAGCCCATCCCGGACCTACCAGAACCCGTCCCTGACCACCACAACAGGTCCAAGCCCACCACAGCCCGTCCCAACCCACCAAAGCCCATTCCAGCCCTTCCCAGCCCACCACAGCCCGTTCCAGACCACCAGAGCCCGTCCCAGCCCACCACAGCCCGTCCCCGCCCACCACAGCCCGTCCCAGCCCATCCCAGGCCTTCCCAGCCCACCACAGCCCGTCCCCGCCCACCACAGCCCGTCCCAGCCCGTCCCAGGCCTTCCCAGCCCACCGCTGCTCGTCCCAGCCCACCGCAGCTCGTCCCAGCCCACCGCAGCCCGTCCCAGCCCACCGCAGCTCGTCCCAGGCCACCGCAGCCCGTCCCAGCCAATCCCAGTCTGTCCCAGCCAGTCTCAGCCCAACGCAGCCGGTCCCAGCCCGTCCCAGCTTGTGCCAGCCAATACCAGCCCACCGCAGCCCGTGCCAGCCTGTCCCGGCCCACCACAGCCCGTTCCGGCCCACCACAGCCCCCCACAGCTTGCCCCGGCCCACCGCTGCTTGCCCCAGCCCACCGCAGCCCGCCCCGGCCAACCGCAGCCCGCCCCGGCCCACCACGGCTCGCCATGGCTCACGACAGCCCGCCCCAGCCCACCACGGCTCGCCCCGGCTCACGACAGCCCGCCCCAGCCCACCACGGCTCGCCATGGCTCACGACAGCCCGCCCCAGCCCACCACGACTCGCAATGGCTCACGACAGCCCGCCCCAGCCCACCACGGCTCGCCATGGCTCACGACAGCCCGCCCCAAACCACCACGGCTCGCCCCAGCCCACGACAGCCCGCCCCAGCCCACGATGGCTCGCCCCAGCCCACGACAGCCCGCCCCGGACCACGACAGCCCGCCCCGGACCACGACAGCCCGCCCCGGACCACCACAGCCCGCCCCGGACCACCACAGCCCGCCCCGGACCACCACGGCTCGCCATGGCTCACGACAGCCCGCCCCAGCCCACGACGGCTCGCCCCAGCCCACGACAGCCCGCCCCAGCCCACGACGGCTCGCCCCAGCCCACGACAGCCCGCCCCGGACCACGACAGCCCGCCCCGGACCACCACAGCCCGCCCCGGACCACGACAGCCCGCCCCAAACCACCACAGCCCGCCCCGGACCACCACAGCCCGCCCCGGACCACGACAGCCCGTCCCGGACCACGACAGCCCGTCCCAGCCCACCACAGCCCGTCCCGGACCACGACAGCCCGTCCCGGACCACGACAGCCCGTCCCAGCCCACGACAGCCCGTCCCGGACCACCGCGGCCCGTCCCGGACCACCGCGGCCCACCAGGGCCCGGCCCGGCCCAGCACAGCCCGTCCCAGCCCACCTGTGTTAGGAACAATATCTCACCTTCTTGATGTTGGCACCTCCTTTCGCTACGATGTTCTTGTGGAACTCTTTGCAGATGGGGACAGAAATAGAAAAGCTGTTTTCAACCTAAGGGAGAAAGGAAGGGAGAACTGAAGATTACACTGTCGTGGCAAGGGAGGCCCGACTTCAGGAGCTCTGATAAACGAGCTTTTGAAAACAGACTCAAGGAAGTTCTCTATACAAGGGACTTTTGTAAGACTAAACAAAGGCAAGGACGTTCCCCCTATAGCCTTCCCATAACAGGTACTACCCCCTGCCTCCATTCAGCCAAAACAGCGCCGACAGCTCCCTCCTCTTGAGGTGTTTTAGCTTTACCCAAGCCAGTAGAGCTCTGCTTTGCCCCAGGGTTATCCAGGCACGTAGAAGGGAAGAGCAGGCAGACCTCCTTACCAAGTCTGCCACCATCTTTTCCATCGCAGCCCACCACAGCCCGTCTCAGCTCACCACAGCCCTTCCCAGCCCACCACACCCACCACAGCCCTTCCCAGCCCGTTCCAGCCCACCACAGCCCGTCCCACCCCACCACGGCCCATCCCGGCCCCCCACGGCCCGTCCCGGCCCGTCCCGGCCCACCACGGCCCACCAGAGCCAGTCCCGGCCCATCCCAGCCCGTCTCATCCCGTCCCAGCTCGTCCCGTCCCGTCCCAGAACAGCCCGTCCCGTCCCAGCCCACCACAACCCGTCCCGTCCCTTCCCAGCACAGCACGTCCCAGCCTGTCCCATCCCGTCGCAGCTCGTCCCGTCCCGTCCCAGGCCTTCCCAGCCCACCGCAGCCCGTCACAGCTCGTCCCAGCCCGTCCCAGGCCTTCCCAGCCCACCACAGCCCGTCCCCACCCACCACAGCCCGTCCCCGCCCACCGCAGACCACCGCAGCCCGTCCCAGCCCACCTTAGCTCGTCCCAGCCCACTGCAGCCCGTCCCAGCCCACCACAGACCACCACAGTTCGTCCCAGCCCGCCACAACCCGTAACAGCCCACCACGGCCCGTCCCGGCCCACCACAGCCCGTCCCAGCCCACCACGGCCCGTCCCAGCCCACCACGGCCCGTCCCAGCCCACCACAGACCACCATGGCCCGTCCCAGCCCACCACAGCTCGTCCCCGCCCACCACAGCCCGTCCCCGCACACCACAGCCCGTCCCAGCCTGTCCCAGGCCATCCCAGCCCACCACAGCCCACCACAGCCCGTCCCCGCCCAACACAGCCCGTCCCAGCCTGTCCCAGGCCTTCCCAGCCCACCACAGCCCGTCCCGGCCCACCACAGCCCGTCCCGGCCCACCACAGCCTGTCTCAGCCCGTCCCAGCCCACCACAGCCCATCTCAGCCCGTCCCAGCCCACCACAGCCCATCCCAGCCCAACACGGCCCGTCCTCGCCCACCACGGCCTGTCCCCGCCCACCACGGCCCGTCCCCGCCCACCACAGCTCATTTCAGCCCGCCACAGCCCATCCCAGCACATCACAGCCCGTCCCAGCCCACCACAGCCCGTCCCAGCCCACCACAGCCCACCAGAGCCCGTCCCAGCCCGTCCCAGCCCACCACAGCCCTTTCCAGCCCACCGCAGCCCATTGCAGCACATCACAGCTCGTTCCAGACCACCAAAGCCCACCACAGCCTGTCCCAGACCACCACGGCCCACCACAGCCCACCACGGCCTGTCCCAGCCCACCACGGCCCACCACAGCCCACCACAGTTCACCACGGGCCGTCTCAGCCCACCATGACCTGTCCCAGCCCACCACGGCCCAACATAGACCATCCCTTCCCATACAGGCCAAAACGGCCCACCACGGCCCACCACAGCCCACCACGGCCCGTCCCAGCCCACCACGCCCCACCACAGCCCGTCCCAGCTCACCACAGCCCGTTCCAGCCCACCACGGCCCGTCCCAGCCCACCACGGCCCTCCACAGCCCGTCCGAGCCCACCACAGCCTGTCCCAGACCACCAGAGCTCGTCCCAGCCTGTCCCAGCCCACCACAGCCCGTCTCCGCCCACCACAGCTCATCCCAGCCCGTCCCAGCCCGTCCAAGCCCGTCCCAGCACAGCACAGCCCGTCCCAGCACACCACAGCCCGTCTCCGCCCACCACAGCCAGTCCCCGCCCACCACAGCCCGTCCCAGCTTACCAAAGCCCGTCCCAGCCCACCACAGCCCGTCCCCGCCCACCACAGCCCATCCCTGCCCACCACAGCCCCGTCCCCGCCCACCACAGCCCACCACAGCCCGTCCAAGCACACCACAGCCCGTCCCAGCCCACCACGGCCCGTCCCAGCCCACCACGGCCCGTCCCAGCCCACCACGGCCCGTCCCAGCCCACCACAGCCCGTCCCAACCCACCACAGCCCACCACAGCCCGTCCCGGCCCACCAGAGCCCATCCCGGCTTACCAAAGCCCGTCCCGGCCCACCACAGCCCGTCCCGGCCCACCACGGCCCGTCCCAGCCCACCACGCCCCACCACAGCCCGTCCCAGCTAACCACATCCCGTCCCAGACCGTTCCAGCCCTCCACAGCCCACTACAGACCGTCCCAGTACGTCCCAGCCCGTCCAAGCCCACCACAGCCCGTCCCCGCCCACCACAGCACGTCCCCGTCCACCACAGCCCGTCCCCGTCCACCACATCCCGTCCCAGCCCACCGCAGCGCGTACCAGCCCACCACAGTCCACCACAGCCCGTCCCAACTCACCACAGCCCACCACAGCCCGTCCCGGCCTACCAGAGCCCGTCCCGGTTTACCACGGCCCGTCCCAGCGAACCACAGCCCGTCCCAGTACACCACAGCCCACCACAGCCCGTCGCAGCCCACCATAGCCCGTCCCACCCCACCATAGCCAGTCCCAGCCCACCACAGCCCGTCCAAGCCCACCACAGCCCACCACAGCCCGTCCCAGCCCACCACCCGCCCGTCCAAGCCCACCACAGCTCGTGCCTGTCCATCCCAGCCTGCCACAGCCCACCACAGCCCGTCCCCGCCCACCACAGCTTGTCCCAGCCCACCACAGCCCGTCCCAGCCCAGCACAGCCTGTCCCAGCCCACCACAGACCGTTCCAGGCCGTCTCCGCCCACGGCCCGTCTCCGCCCACCACGGCCCGTCCCAGCCCACCACAGCCCGTCCCAGCCCGTCCCGGCCCACCATAGCCCGTCCTGGACCACCACAGCCCGCCCCGGACCACCACAGCCCGCCCCGGCCCACCACAGCCCGCCCCGGCCCACCACAGCCCGTCCCAGCTAACCACAGCCCGTCCCAGCTCACCACAGCCCGTCCCAGCCCACCACAGCCAGTCCCAACCCACCACAGCCCACCACATCCCGTCCCGGCCCACCAGAGCCCATCCCGGCTTACCACAGCCCGTCCCGGCCCACCACGGCCCGTCCCGGCCCACCACGGCCCGTCCCAGCCCGTCCCAGCCCACAGCCCGTCCCAGCTCTACCACATCTCGTCCCAGACCGTTCCAGCCCACCACAGCCCACTACAGACCGTCCCAGTACGTCCCAGCCCGTCCAAGCCCACCACAGCCCGTCCCCGCCCACCACAGCACGTCCCCGTCCACCACAGCCCGTCCCCGTCCACCACATCCCGTCCCAGCCCACCGCAGCGCGTACCAGCCCACCACAGTCCACCACAGCCCGTCCCAACTCACCACAGCCCACCACAGCCCGTCCCGGCCTACCAGAGCCCGTCCCGGTTTACCACGGCCCGTCCCAGCGAACCACAGCCCGTCCCAGCACACCACAGCCCACCACAGCCCGTCGCAGCCCACCATAGCCCGTCCCACCCCACCATAGCCAGTCCCAGCCCACCACAGCCCGTCCAAGCCCACCACAGACCGTCCCAGGCCGTCTCCGCCCACCACGGCCCGTCCCAGCCCACCACAGCCCGTCCCAGCCCGTCCCGGCCCACCATAGCCCGGCCCGGCCCAACATAGCCCGTCCCGGCCCACCACAGCCCGCCCCGGCCCAACACAGCCCGTGCCAGCCCACCACAGCCCGTCCCCGCCCACCACAGCACGTCCCCGTCTACCACAGCCCGTCCCAGCTCACCACATCCCGTCCCAGACCGTTCCAGCCCACCACAGCCCACTACAGACCGTCCCAGCACGTCCCAGCCCGTCCAAGCCCACCACAGCGCGTACCAGCCCACCACAGTCCACCACAGCCCGTCCCAACTCACCGCAGCCAACTACAGCCCGTCCCGGCCTACCAGAGCCCGTCCCGGTTTACCACGGCCCGTCCCAGCGAACCACAGCCCGTCCCAGTACACCACAGCCCACCACAGCCCGTCGCAGCCCACCATAGCCCGTCCCACCCCACCATAGCCAGTCCCAGCCCACCACAGCCCGTCCAAGCCCACCACAGCCCACCACAGCCCGTCCCAGCCCACCACCGCCCGTCCAAGCCCACCACAGTTCGTGCCTGTCCATCCCAGCCTGCCACAGCCCACCACAGCCCGTCCCCGCCCACAACAGCTTGTCCCAGCCCACCACAGCCCGTCCCAGCCCAGCACAGCCTGTCCCAGCCCACCACAGACCGTCCCAGGCCGTCTCCGCCCACCACGGCCCGTCTCCGCCCACCACGGCCCGTCCCAGCCCACCACAGCCCGTCCCAGCCCGTCCCGGCCCACCATAGCCCGGCCCGGCCCAACATAGCCCGTCCCGGCCCACCACAGCCCGCCCCGGCCCACCACAGCCCGCCCCGGCCCACCACAGCCCGTCCCAGCTCACCACAGCCCGTCCCAGCCCACCACAGCCAGTCCCAACCCACCACAGCCCACCACAGCCCGTCCCGGCTCACCAGAGCCCATCCCGGCTTACCACAGCCCGTCCCAGCCCACCACGGCCCGTCCCGGCCCACCACGGCCCGTCCCAGCCCGTCCCAGCCCACAGCCCGTCCCAGCCCGTCCCAGCCCACAGCCCGTCCCAGCTGACCACATCCCGTCCCAGACCGTTCCAGCCCACCACAGCCCGTCCCCGCCCACCACAGCACGTCCCCGTCCACCACAGCCCGTCCCCATCCACCACATCCCGTCCCAGCCCACCGCAGCGCGTACCAGCCCACCACAGTCCACCACAGCCCGTCCCAACTCACCACAGCCCACCACAGCCCGTCCCGGCCTACCAGAGCCCGTCCCGGTTTACCACGGCCCGTCCCAGCGAACCACAGCCCGTCCCAGCACACCACAGCCCACCACAGCCCGTCGCAGCCCACCATAGCCCGTCCCACCCCACCACAGCCCGTCCCAGCCCACCACCGCCCTACCAAGCCCACCACAGCTCGTGCCTGTCCATCCCAGCCTGCCCCAGCCCACCACAGCCCGTCCCCGCCCACCACAGCCCGTCCCCGCCCAACACAGCCCGTCCCAGCTCACCACGGCCCGTCCCCGCCCACCACAGCTCATTTCAGCCCGCCACAGCCCATCCCAGCACACCACAGCCCGTCCCAGCCCACCACAGCCCGTCCCAGCCCACCACAGCCCACCAGAGCCCGTCCTAGCCCGTCCCAGCCCACCACAGCCCTTTCCAGCCCACCACAGCCCATTGCAGCACATCACAGCTCGTTCCAGACCACCAAAGCCCACCACAGCCTGTCCCAGACCACCACGGCCCACCACAGCCCACCACGGCCTGTCCCAGCCCACCACGGCCCACCACAGCCCACCACAGTTCACCACGGGCCGTCTCAGCCCACCATGACCTGTCCCAGCCCACCACGGCCCAACATAGACCATCCCTTCCCATACAGGCCAAAACGGCCCACCACGGCCCACCACAGCCCACCACGGCCCGTCCCAGCCCACCACGCCCCACCACAGCCCGTCCCAGCTCACCACAGCCCGTTCCAGCCCACCACAGCCCGTCCCAGTCCATCCCAGAACGTCCCAGCCCACCACGGCCCGTCCCAGCCCACCACGGCCCTCCACAGCCCGTCCCAGCCCACCACAGCCTGTGCCAGACCACCAGAGCTCGTCCCAGCCTGTCCCAGCCCACCACAGCCCGTCTCAAGCTCACCAGAACCCACCACAGCCCACCATAGCCCGTACCAGACCACCACGGCCCACCACAGCGCACCACGGCCCGTCCCAGCCCACCACGCCCCACCACAGCCCGTCCCAGCTCACCACAGCCCGTCCCCGTCCACCACAGCCCGTCCCCGCCCACCACAGCCGGTCCCCGCCCACCACAGCTTGTCCCAGCCCACCACAGCCTGTCCCAGCCCAGCACAGCCCGTCCTGGCCCACCACAGCCCGTCCCAGCACACCACAGCCCGTCCCACCACGGCCCAGCCCACCGCAGCCCGTCCCAGGACACCACAGCCTGCAACAGACCACCACAGCTTGTCCCAGCACACCACAGCCCGTCCCCGCCCACCAGAGCCCGTCCCAGCCCGTCCCAGCCCACCACAGCCCGTCTCAAGCTCACCAGAACCCACCACAGCCCACCACAGCCTGTCCCAGACCACCACGGCCCACCACAGCCCACCACGGCCCATCCCAGCCCACCACAGTTCACCACGGGCCATCTCAGACCACCATGACCTGTCCCAGCCCACCACGGCCCACCACAGCCCATCCCTTCCCATACCGGCTCAAAACGGCCCACCACAGCCCGCCACGGCCCATACCAGCCCACCACGGCCCACCACAGCCCACCACAGTTCACCACGGGCCATCTCAGACCACCATGACCTGTCCCAGCCCACCACGGCCCACCACAGCACATCCCTTCCCATACCGGCTCAAAACGGCTCACCACGGCCCACCACAGCCCACCACGGTTCACCACGGCCAGTCCCAGCCCACCACGCCCCACCACAGACCATCCCAGTCCACCACACACCGTCCCAGCATGTCCGAGCCTGTCCCAACCCACCACAGCCTGCTCCAGACCACCACAGCCCGTCCCAGCCCACCACAGCCCGTCCCAACACACCACAGCCAACCACTGCCCACCACAGCCCGTCCCAGCCCACCACAGCCCGTCCCAGCCCACCACAGCTCATCCCAGCCCACCACAGCCCGTCCCCGCCCGTCCCAGCCCACCACAGACCAGCACAGACCGTCCCAGCCCGTCCCAGCCCGTCGCAGCCTGCCGCAGCCCGTCCCAGCCCACCACAGACCGTCCCAGCCCACCACAGCCCGTCCCCCGCCCACGATAGCCCGTGCCAGCCCACCACAGCCCGTCCCAGCCCACCACAGCCCGTCCCAGCCCGTCCGAGCTCGTTCCAGACCACCAGAACTCGTCTCAGCCCACCACAGCCCACCACAGCCCGTCCCAACCCACCACAGCCCGTCTAAGCTCACCAGAACCCACCACAGCCCACCACAACTCGTCCCAGCCCACCACAGGCCGTCCCAGCCCACCACAGCCCACCACAGCCCGTCACAGCCCGTCACAGCCCGTCACAGCCCACCACAGCCCACCACAGCCCACCACAGCCCACCACAGCCCGTCCCAGGCCACCACAGCCCACCACAGCCCACCACAGCCCACCACAGCCCGTCCCAGATCACCACAGCCCGCCACAGCCCGTCCCAGCTCACCACAGACCATTACAGTCCGTCCCAGCCTTCCACAGCCCGTCCCCGCCCACCACAACCTGTCCCAGCCCACCACAGCCAGTCCCCGGCCCAACAAAACCCCTCCTAGCCCACCACTGCCTGACTCAGCCTACCACAGCCCGTCCCAGCCCGTCACAGCCCGTCCCAGCACACCACAGACCGTCCCCGCCCACCACAGCCTGTCCGCGCCCACCACAGCCCGTCCCCGCCCACCACAGCTCGTCCCAGCCCGTCCCGTCCCAGCCCGTCCCAGCACACCACAGCCCGTCCCGGCCCACCATAGCCCGTCCCAGCCCGTCCAAGCCCGTCCCAGCACACCACAGCCCGTCCCAGCCCACCACAGCCTGTCCCAGCTCGTTCCAGCGCACCACAGCTCGTCTCACGCTCAGCAGAACCCACCACAGCCCACCACAGCTTGTCCCAGCCCGTCCCAGACCACCACAGCCCTTCCCAGCACACCACAGCCCGTCCCAGCCCGTCCCAGCCCATCACAGCCTGTTCCAGATCACCACAAACCGTTCCAGCCCACCACAGCCCTTCCCAGCCTGTCCCAGCTCACTACAGACTGTCACCGCACACCACAGCCCTTAACAGCCTGTCCCAGCCCACCACAGACCGTCACCGCCAGCCACAGCCCGTCCCCGCACAACACAGCCCGTCCCAGCCCACCACAGCCCGTCCCAGCCCGTTCCAGCCCACCACAGAATGTCCCAGCCCACCACAGCCCGCCCCGGCCCACCACAGCCCGTCCCGGCCCACCACAGCCCATCCAGGCCCACCACAGCCCGTCACAGCCCGTCCCAGCCCACCACAACCCGTCTCCGCCCACCACAGACCATCCCCGCCCACCACAGCTCATCCCCGCCCACCACAGCCCATCCCGGCCCACCACAGCCCGTCCCGGCCCACCACAGCCCGTTCCAGACCACCAGAGCCCGTCCCAGCCCACCACAGAATGTCCCAGGCCACCACAGCCTGTCTCAGCCTATCCTAGCCAGTCCCAGCCCACCACAGCCAGTCACCGCCCACCACAGCCCTTCCCTGCTCCTCCCAGCCCGTCCCAGCCCACCACAGAATGTCCCAGCCCACCACAGACCGTCCCAGGCCGTCTCCGCCCACCACAGCCCGTCTCCGCCCACCACAGCCCGTCCCCGCAAACCACAGCTTGTCCCAGCCCACGACAGCCCGTCCCAGCCCAACCACAGCCCGTTCCAGACCACCAGAGCCCACCACAGCCCACCACAGAATGTTTCAGCCTATCCCAGCCTGTCCCAGCCCGTCCCAGCCCATCCCAGCCCACCACAGACCGTCCCAGCCCACCACAGACCGTCTCAGCCCACCACAGCCCGACCCAGCCCGTCCCAGCGCGTCCCCGCCCACCACAGCCCGTCCCAGCCCACCGCAGCCCGTCCCAGCCCACCTCGGCTCGCCCCAGCCCGTCTCAGCCCACCGCAGCCGGTCCCAGCCCACCGCAGCCCGTGCCAGCCTGTCCCGGCCCACCACAGCCCGTTCCGGCCCACCACAGCCCCCCACAGCTTGCCCCAGCCCACCGCAGCTTGCCCCAGCCCACCGCAGCCCGCCCCGGCCAACCGCAGCCCGCCCCGGCCCACCACGGCTCGCCATGGCTCACGACAGCCCGCCCCAGCCCACCACGGCTCGCCCCGGCTCACGACAGCCCGCCCCAGCCTACCACGGCTCGCCCCGGCTCACGACAGCCCGCCCCAGCCCACCACGACTCGCCATGGCTCACGACAGCCCGCCCCAGCCCACCACGGCTCGCCATGGCTCACGACAGCCCGCCCCAGCCCACCACGGCTTGCCATGGCTCACGACAGCCCGCCCCAGCCCACGACAGCCCGCCCCAGCCCACCACAGCCCGTCCCAAACCACCACAGCCCGCCCCAGCCCACCACAGCCCGCCCCAGCCAAGGACAGCCCGCCCCAGCCCACAACAGCCCACCCCAGCCCACGACAGCCCGGCCCGGCCCGCCACAGCCCGCCCCGAACCACGACAGCCCGTCCCAGCCCACCACAGACCATCGCAGCTCACCACAGACCGTCGCAGCCCGTCACAGAACACCACAACCCGTCCCCGCCCACCACAGCCCTTCCAAGGCGTCCCAGCCCATCCCAGCCCAACACAGCCCGTCCCAGCCCACCACAGCCTGTCCCCGCCCAACACAGCTTGTCCCAGCCCGTCCCAGACCACCACAGCCCGTCCTGGACCACGACAGCCCGTCCTGGACCACGACAGCCCATCCCGGACCTACCAGAACCCGTCCCTGACCACCACAACAGGTCCAAGCCCACCACAGCCCGTCCCAACCCACCAAAGCCCATTCCAGCCCTTCCCAGCCCACCACAGCCCGTTCCAGACCACCAGAGCCCGTCCCAGCCCACCAGAGCCCGTCCCCGCCCACCACAGCCCGTCCCAGCCCATCCCAGGCCTTCCCAGCCCACCACAGCCCGTCCCCGCCCACCACAGCCCGTCCCAGCCCGTCCCAGGCCTTCCCAGCCCACCGCTGCTCGTCCCAGCCCACCGCAGCTCGTCCCAGCCCACCGCAGCCCGTCCCAGCCCACCGCAGCTCGTCCCAGCCCACCGCAGCTCGTCCCAGCCCACCGCAGCCCGTCCCAGCCAATCCCAGTCCGTCCCAGCCAGTCTCAGCCCACCGCAGCCGGTCCCAGCCCGTCCCAGCCAATACCAGCCCACCGCAGCCCGTGCCAGCCTGTCCCGGCCCACCACAGCCCGTTCCGGCCCACCACAGCCCCCCACAGCTTGCCCCGGCACACCGCTGCTTGCCCCAGCCCACCGCAGCCTGCCCCGGCCAACCGCAGCCCGCCCCGGCCCACCACGGCTCGCCATGGCTCACGACAGCCCGCCCCAGCCCACCACGGCTCGCCATGGCTCACGACAGCCCGCCCCAGCCCACGACGGCTCGCCCCGGCTCACGACAGCCCGCCCCAGCCTACCACGGCTCGCCCCGGCTCACGACAGCCCGCCCCAGCCCACCACGGCTCGCCATGGCTCACGACAGCCCGCCCCAGCCCACCACGACTCGCAATGGCTCACGACAGCCCGCCCCAGCCCACCACGGCTCGCCATGGCTCACGACAGCCCGCCCCAGCCCACGACGGCTTGCCATGGCTCACGACAGCCCGCCCCAGCCCACGACGGCTTGCCCCAGCCCACGACAGCCCGCCCCGGACCACGACAGCCCGCCCCGGACCACGACAGCCCGCCCCGGACCACGACAGCCCGCCCCGGACCACCACAGCCCGCCCCGGACCACGACAGCCCGTCCCAGCCCACGACAGCCCGTCCCGGACCACCGCGGCCCGTCCCGGACCACCGCGGCCCACCAGGGCCCGGCCCGGCCCAGCACAGCCCGTCCCAGCCCACCTGTGTTAGGAACAATATCTCACCTTCTTGATGTTGGCACCTCCTTTCGCTACGATGTTCTTGTGGAACTCTTTGCAGATGGGGACAGAAATAGAAAAGCTGTTTTCAACCTAAGGGAGAAAGGAAGGGAGAACTGAAGATTACACTGTCGTGGCAAGGGAGGCCCGACTTCAGGAGCTCTGATAAACGAGCTTTTGAAAACAGACTCAAGGAAGTTCTCTATACGAGGGACTTTTGTAAGACTAAACAAAGGCAAGGACGTTCCCCTATAGCCTTCCCATAACAGGTACTACCCCCTGCCTCCATTCAGGCCAAAACAGCGCCGACAGCTCCCTCCTCTTGAGGTGTTTTAGCTTTACCCAAGCCAGTAGAGCTCTGCTTTGCCCCAGGGTTATCCAGGCACGTAGAAGGGAAGAGCAGGCAGACCTCCTTACCAAGTCTGCCACCATCTTTTCCATCGCAGCCCACCACAGCCCGTCTCAGCTCACCACAGCCCTTCCCAGCCCACCACACCCACCACAGCCCTTCCCAGCCCGTTCCAGCCCACCACAGCCCGTCCCACCCCACCACGGCCCATCCCGGCCCCCCACGGCCCGTCCCGGCCCGTCCCGGCCCACCACGGCCCACCAGAGCCAGTCCCGGCCCATCCCAGCCCGTCTCATCCCGTCCCAGCTCGTCCCGTCCCGTCCCAGCTCGTCCCGTCCCGTCCCAGCCCACCACAACCCGTCCCGTCCCTTCCCAGCACAGCACGTCCCAGCCTGTCCCATCCCGTCGCAGCTCGTCCCGTCCCGTCCCAGGCCTTCCCAGCCCACCGCAGCCCGTCACAGCTCGTCCCAGCCCGTCCCAGGCCTTCCCAGCCCACTGCAGCCCGTCCCAGCCCACCACAGCCCGTCACAGCCCGTCCCAGCCCACCGCAGCCCGTTCCAGCCCACCACAGCCCGTTCCAGCCCACCACAGCCTGTCCCAGCCCACCATGGCACACCACAGCCCACCACAGCCCGTCCCAGCCCACCACAGCCCACCATGGCTTACCACGGCCCACCACTGCCTGTCCCAGCCCATCCAAGCTCACCACAGCCCGTCCGAGCCCACCAGAGCCCGTCCCAGCCCACCACAGCCTGTCCCAGCCCATCCCAGACCACCACAGCCCGTCCCAGCCCACCACAGCCCGTCCCAGCCCATCTCAGCTCACCACAACCCGTCCCAGACCACCACAGCCCACCACAGCCGGTTACAGCTTATCACAGCCCATCCCAGCCCACCACTGCCCGTCCCAGCCCACCACAGACAGTCCCAGCCCACCACAGCCCGTCACGGACCTACCAGAACCCGTCCCTGACCACCACAGCAGGTCCAAGCCCACCACAGCCCGTCCCAGCCCACCACAGCCTGTCCAAACCCACCAAAGCCCATTCCAGCCCTTCCCAACCCACCACAGCCGGTTTGAGACCACCAGAGCCCTTCCCAGCCCACCACAGCCCGTCCCCGCCCACCACAGCCCGTCCCCGGCCACCAGATCCCGTGCCCGCCCACCACAGCCCGTCCCCGCCCACCACAGCCCGTCCCGGACCACGACAGCCCGTCCCGGACCACGACAGCCTGTCCCGGACCTACCACAACCCGTCCCCGACCACAACAGCAGGTCCAAGCCCACCACAGCCTGTCCCAGCCCACCACACACCGTGCCAGCCCACCACAGCCCATCCCAACCCACCACAGCCCATTCCAGCCCTTCCCAGCCCACCACAGCCCGGTCCATAACACCATAGCCCGTCCCAGCCCACCACGGCCCGTCCCAGCCCACCACAGACCACCACAGTTCGTCCCAGCCCGCCACAACCCGTCCCAGCCCACCACGGCCCGTCCCGGCCCACCACAGCCCGTCCCGGCCCACCACGGCCCGTCCCAGCCCACCACGGCCCGTCCCAGCCCACCACAGACCACCATGGCCCGTCCCAGCCTGCCACAACCCGTCCCAGCCCGCCACAACCTGTCCCAGCCCACCACGGCCCGTCCCGGCCCACCACGGCCCGTCCCGGCCCACCACGGCCCATCCCAGCCCACCACAGCCCGTCCCAGCCCACCACGGCCCGTTCCAGACCGCCACAGACCGTCGCAGCTCACCACAGAAAGTCCCAGCCCGTCACAGAACACCACAACCCGTCACCGCCCACCACAGCCCTTCCAAGGCGTCCCAGCCCGTCCCAGCCCACCACAACCAACCACAGCCCGTCCCCGTCCCACCACAGCCTGTCCCAGCCCACCACAGCCCGTTCCAGCCCACCACAGCCCGTTCCAGCCCACCGCAGCCTGTCCCAGCCCACCATGGCACACCACAGCCCACCACAGCCCGTCCCAGCCCACCACAGCCCACCATGGCTTACCACGGCCCACCACAGCCTGTCCCAGCCCATCCCAGACCACCACAGCCCGTCCCAGCCGACCACAGGCCACCATAGCCCGTCCCAGCTGACCACAGCCCGTCCCAGCCCACCAGAGCCCGTCCCGGCCCACCACAGCTTGTCCCAGCTCATCCTAGCCCACCACAGCCCGTCCCAGCCCACCACATAAAGTACCAACCCATAGAAGTCCACCACGGCCCGTTCCAGCCTACCACGGCCCGTCCGAGCCCACCCCAGCCCACCAAAGCCCACCACAGCCCATCTCAGCTCACCACAACCCGTCCCAAACCACCACAGCCCACCACAGCTGGTTACAGCTTATCACAGCCCATCCCAGCCCACCACAGCCCATCCCAGCACACCACAGACCGTCCCAGTCCACCACAGACCGTCCCAGCCCACCACAGCCCGCCCCAGCCCACCACGGCTCGCCCCGGCTCACGACAGCCCGCCCCAGCCTACCACGGCTCGCCCCGGCTCACGACAGCCCGCCCCAGCCCACCACGACTCGCCATGGCTCACGACAGCCCGCCCCAGCCCACCACGGCTCGCCATGGCTCACGACAGCCCGCCCCAGCCCACCACGGCTTGCCATGGCTCACGACAGCCCGCCCCAGCCCACGACAGCCCGCCCCAGCCCACCACAGCCCGTCCCAAACCACCACAGCCCGCCCCAGCCCACCACAGCCCGCCCCAGCCAAGGACAGCCCGCCCCAGCCCACAACAGCCCACCCCAGCCCACGACAGCCCGGCCCGGCCCGCCACAGCCCGCCCCGAACCACGACAGCCCGTCCCAGCCCACCACAGACCATCGCAGCTCACCACAGACCGTCGCAGCCCGTCACAGAACACCACAACCCGTCCCCGCCCACCACAGCCCTTCCAAGGCGTCCCAGCCCATCCCAGCCCAACACAGCCCGTCCCAGCCCACCACAGCCTGTCCCCGCCCAACACAGCTTGTCCCAGCCCGTCCCAGACCACCACAGCCCGTCCTGGACCACGACAGCCCGTCCTGGACCACGACAGCCCATCCCGGACCTACCAGAACCCGTCCCTGACCACCACAACAGGTCCAAGCCCACCACAGCCCGTCCCAACCCACCAAAGCCCATTCCAGCCCTTCCCAGCCCACCACAGCCCGTTCCAGACCACCAGAGCCCGTCCCAGCCCACCAGAGCCCGTCCCCGCCCACCACAGCCCGTCCCAGCCCATCCCAGGCCTTCCCAGCCCACCACAGCCCGTCCCCGCCCACCACAGCCCGTCCCAGCCCGTCCCAGGCCTTCCCAGCCCACCGCTGCTCGTCCCAGCCCACCGCAGCTCGTCCCAGCCCACCGCAGCCCGTCCCAGCCCACCGCAGCTCGTCCCAGCCCACCGCAGCTCGTCCCAGCCCACCGCAGCCCGTCCCAGCCAATCCCAGTCCGTCCCAGCCAGTCTCAGCCCACCGCAGCCGGTCCCAGCCCGTCCCAGCCAATACCAGCCCACCGCAGCCCGTGCCAGCCTGTCCCGGCCCACCACAGCCCGTTCCGGCCCACCACAGCCCCCCACAGCTTGCCCCGGCACACCGCTGCTTGCCCCAGCCCACCGCAGCCTGCCCCGGCCAACCGCAGCCCGCCCCGGCCCACCACGGCTCGCCATGGCTCACGACAGCCCGCCCCAGCCCACCACGGCTCGCCATGGCTCACGACAGCCCGCCCCAGCCCACGACGGCTCGCCCCGGCTCACGACAGCCCGCCCCAGCCTACCACGGCTCGCCCCGGCTCACGACAGCCCGCCCCAGCCCACCACGGCTCGCCATGGCTCACGACAGCCCGCCCCAGCCCACCACGACTCGCAATGGCTCACGACAGCCCGCCCCAGCCCACCACGGCTCGCCATGGCTCACGACAGCCCGCCCCAGCCCACGACGGCTTGCCATGGCTCACGACAGCCCGCCCCAGCCCACGACGGCTTGCCCCAGCCCACGACAGCCCGCCCCAGACCACGACAGCCCGCCCCGGACCACGACAGCCCGCCCCGGACCACGACAGCCCGCCCCGGACCACCACAGCCCGCCCCGGACCACGACAGCCCGTCCCAGCCCACGACAGCCCGTCCCGGACCACCGCGGCCCGTCCCGGACCACCGCGGCCCACCAGGGCCCGGCCCGGCCCAGCACAGCCCGTCCCAGCCCACCTGTGTTAGGAACAATATCTCACCTTCTTGATGTTGGCACCTCCTTTCGCTACGATGTTCTTGTGGAACTCTTTGCAGATGGGGACAGAAATAGAAAAGCTGTTTTCAACCTAAGGGAGAAAGGAAGGGAGAACTGAAGATTACACTGTCGTGGCAAGGGAGGCCCGACTTCAGGAGCTCTGATAAACGAGCTTTTGAAAACAGACTCAAGGAAGTTCTCTATACGAGGGACTTTTGTAAGACTAAACAAAGGCAAGGACGTTCCCCTATAGCCTTCCCATAACAGGTACTACCCCCTGCCTCCATTCAGCCAAAACAGCGCCGACAGCTCCCTCCTCTTGAGGTGTTTTAGCTTTACCCAAGCCAGTAGAGCTCTGCTTTGCCCCAGGGTTATCCAGGCACGTAGAAGGGAAGAGCAGGCAGACCTCCTTACCAAGTCTGCCACCATCTTTTCCATCGCAGCCCACCACAGCCCGTCTCAGCTCACCACAGCCCTTCCCAGCCCACCACACCCACCACAGCCCTTCCCAGCCCGTTCCAGCCCACCACAGCCCGTCCCACCCCACCACGGCCCATCCCGGCCCCCCACGGCCCGTCCCGGCCCGTCCCGGCCCACCACGGCCCACCAGAGCCAGTCCCGGCCCATCCCAGCCCGTCTCATCCCGTCCCAGCTCGTCCCGTCCCGTCCCAGCTCGTCCCGTCCCGTCCCAGCCCACCACAACCCGTCCCGTCCCTTCCCAGCACAGCACGTCCCAGCCTGTCCCATCCCGTCGCAGCTCGTCCCGTCCCGTCCCAGGCCTTCCCAGCCCACCGCAGCCCGTCACAGCTCGTCCCAGCCCGTCCCAGGCCTTCCCAGCCCACTGCAGCCCGTCCCAGCCCACCACAGCCCGTCACAGCCCGTCCCAGCCCACCGCAGCCCGTTCCAGCCCACCACAGCCCGTTCCAGCCCACCACAGCCTGTCCCAGCCCACCATGGCACACCACAGCCCACCACAGCCCGTCCCAGCCCACCACAGCCCACCATGGCTTACCACGGCCCACCACTGCCTGTCCCAGCCCATCCAAGCTCACCACAGCCCGTCCGAGCCCACCAGAGCCCGTCCCAGCCCACCACAGCCTGTCCCAGCCCATCCCAGACCACCACAGCCCGTCCCAGCCCACCACAGCCCGTCCCAGCCCATCTCAGCTCACCACAACCCGTCCCAGACCACCACAGCCCACCACAGCCGGTTACAGCTTATCACAGCCCCATCCCAGCCCACCACTGCCCGTCCCAGCCCACCACAGACAGTCCCAGCCCACCACAGCCCGTCCCGGACCTACCAGAACCCGTCCCTGACCACCACAGCAGGTCCAAGCCCACCACAGCCCGTCCCAGCCCACCACAGCCTGTCCAAACCCACCAAAGCCCATTCCAGCCCTTCCCAACCCACCACAGCCGGTTTGAGACCACCAGAGCCCTTCCCAGCCCACCACAGCCCGTCCCCGCCCACCACAGCCCGTCCCCGGCCACCAGATCCCGTGCCCGCCCACCACAGCCCGTCCCCGCCCACCACAGCCCGTCCCGGACCACGACAGCCCGTCCCGGACCACGACAGCCTGTCCCGGACCTACCACAACCCGTCCCCGACCACAACAGCAGGTCCAAGCCCACCACAGCCTGTCCCAGCCCACCACACACCGTGCCAGCCCACCACAGCCCATCCCAACCCACCACAGCCCATTCCAGCCCTTCCCAGCCCACCACAGCCCGGTCCATAACACCATAGCCCGTCCCAGCCCACCACGGCCCGTCCCAGCCCACCACAGACCACCACAGTTCGTCCCAGCCCGCCACAACCCGTCCCAGCCCACCACGGCCCGTCCCGGCCCACCACAGCCCGTCCCGGCCCACCACGGCCCGTCCCAGCCCACCACGGCCCGTCCCAGCCCACCACAGACCACCATGGCCCGTCCCAGCCTGCCACAACCCGTCCCAGCCCGCCACAACCTGTCCCAGCCCACCACGGCCCGTCCCGGCCCACCACGGCCCGTCCCGGCCCACCACGGCCCATCCCAGCCCACCACAGCCCGTCCCAGCCCACCACGGCCCGTTCCAGACCGCCACAGACCGTCGCAGCTCACCACAGAAAGTCCCAGCCCGTCACAGAACACCACAACCCGTCACCGCCCACCACAGCCCTTCCAAGGCGTCCCAGCCCGTCCCAGCCCACCACAACCAACCACAGCCCGTCCCCGTCCCACCACAGCCTGTCCCAGCCCACCACAGCCCGTTCCAGCCCACCACAGCCCGTTCCAGCCCACCGCAGCCTGTCCCAGCCCACCATGGCACACCACAGCCCACCACAGCCCGTCCCAGCCCACCACAGCCCACCATGGCTTACCACGGCCCACCACAGCCTGTCCCAGCCCATCCCAGACCACCACAGCCCGTCCCAGCCGACCACAGGCCACCATAGCCCGTCCCAGCTGACCACAGCCCGTCCCAGCCCACCAGAGCCCGTCCCGGCCCACCACAGCTTGTCCCAGCTCATCCTAGCCCACCACAGCCCGTCCCAGCCCACCACATAAAGTACCAACCCATAGAAGTCCACCACGGCCCGTTCCAGCCTACCACGGCCCGTCCGAGCCCACCCCAGCCCACCAAAGCCCACCACAGCCCATCTCAGCTCACCACAACCCGTCCCAAACCACCACAGCCCACCACAGCTGGTTACAGCTTATCACAGCCCATCCCAGCCCACCACAGCCCATCCCAGCACACCACAGACCGTCCCAGTCCACCACAGACCGTCCCAGCCCACCACAGCCCGTCCCAGCCCACCACAGCCCGTCCCAGCCCACCACAGCCCCACCCAGCCCACCACAGACCGTCCCGGACCTACCAGAACCCGTCCCTGACCACCACAGCAGGTCCAAGCCCACCACAGCCCGTCCCAGCCCACCACAGCCCGTCCCAGCCCACCACAGCCCATCCCAACCCACCAAAGCCCATTCCAGCCCTACCCAACCCACCACAGCCGGTTTGAGACCACCAGAGCCCGTCCCAGCCCACCACAGCCCGTCCCCGCCAACCACAGCCCGTCCCAGCTCGTCCCAGCCCGTCCCAGGCCTTCCCAGCCCACCACAGCCTGTCCCGGACCACGACAGCCCGTCCCGGACCTACCACAACCCGTCCTCGACCACAACAGCAGGTCCAAGCCCACCACAGCCTGTCCCAGCCCACCACACACCGTGCCAGCCCACCACAGCCCATCCCAACCCACCACAGCCCACCATGGCTTACCACGGCCCACCACAGCCTGTCCCAGCCCATCCCAGACCACCACAGCCCGTCCCAGCCCACCACAGGCCACCATAGCCCATCCCAGCTCACCACAGCCCATCCCAGCCCACCAGAGCCCGTCCCGGCCCACCACAGCTTGTCCCAGCTCATCCTAGCCCACCACAGCCCGTCACAGCCCGTCCCAGCCCACCACATAAAGTACCAGCCCATAGAAGCCCACCACAGCCTGTCCCAGCCCACCACGGCCCGTCCGAGCCCACCCCAGCCCACCAAAGCCCACCACAGCCCATCTGAGCTCACCACAGCCCGTCCCAGCCCACCACGGCCCGTCCCAGCCCACCACGGCCCGTCCCAGCCCGTCCCCGCTCGTCCCAGCCCACCACAGCCCACCACAGCTGGTCACAGCCCACCACAGCCTGTCCCAGCCCATCCCAGCCCACGACAGCCCGTCACAGCCTGTCCCAGCCCACCACGGCCCGTCCGAGCTCACCCCAGCCCACCAAAGCCCACCACAGCCCATCTGAGCTCACCACAGCCCGTCCCAGCCCACCACGGCCCGTCCCAGCCCACCACGGCCCGTCCCAGCCCGTCCCCCGCTCGTCCCAGCCCACCACAGCTGGTCACAGCCCACCACAGCCTGTCCCAGCCCATCCCAGCCCACGACAGCCCGTCACAGCCTGTCCCAGCCCACCAGAGCCCGTCCCGGCCCACGACAGCTTTTCCCAGCTTGTCCCAGACCACCACAGACCGTCCCAGCCCACCGCAGCCCGTCCCAGCCCACCACATCAAGTACCAGTCCGTCCCAGCCCACCACGGCCCGTCCCAGCCCACCGCAGCCCTTCCCAGCCCACCACAGCCCGTCCCAGCCGTCCCAGAAAATCCCAGCCCACCACAGCCCGTCTCAGCTCACCACAGCGCGTCCCAGTCCACCACACCCACCACAGCCCGTCCCAGCCCATTCCAGCCCACCGCGTCCCGTCCCAGCTCACCACAGCCCACTGCAGCCGGTCCCAGCCTACCACACCCTACCGCAGCCGGTCCCAGCCCACCACACCCCACCGCAGCCCGTCCCAGCCCACCACAGCCCGTCCCACCACACCAGAGTCCGTCCCAGCCCAACACGGCCCACCACAGCCCACTACGGCCCACCAAAGCCCGTCCCAGCCCACCACGGCGCGGCCCAGCCCACCACGGCCCGGCCCAGCCCACCACGGCCCGGCCCAGCCCACCACGGCCTGGGCCAGCCCACCACGGCCCACCATGGCACACCACAGACCACCATGGCCCACCACGGCCCACCACAGCCCGTCCCATCCCAACACAGGACGTCCCAGCCCGTCCCATCACACCATAGTGCGTCCAAGTCCGTTCCAGCCCACCACAGCCCGTCCCAGCCCACCACAGCCCGTCCCAGCCCACCATGGCACACCACAGACCACCACAGCCAGTCCCAGCCCACCACAGCCCACCAAAGCCCTTCCCAGCCCACCACAGCCCGTACCAGCCCACCACGGCCCGTCCCAGCCCACCACAGCTTTTCCCAGCTCGTCCCAGACCACCGCAGCCCGTCCCAGCCCACCACATCAAGTACCAGCCCGTCCCAGCCCACCACGGCCCGTCCCAGCCCACCACAGCCCGTCCCAGCCCACCACGGTCCGTCCCAGCCCACCACGGTCCGTCCCAGCCCACCACAGTCCACCACAGACCGTCCCAGCCCACCAGAGCCCACCACAGCCCACCACGGCCCGTCCCAGCCCACCGCAGCCCACCACAGTACGTCCCAGCCCACCAAAGCCCACCACGGCCGGTCCCAGCCCACCACAGCTCAGCACAGTCCTGCACAGCCTAGCAGGGCCCATGTCACCCCACCACAGCCCCTCCCAGCATGTCCCAGCTTGTCCCAGCACGTCCCAGCCCGTCCCAGCTTACCACAGCCCATCCCAGCCCACCACAACCCGTCCCCCGCCCACCACAGCCCGTCCCCACCCAACAAAACCCCTCCCCGCCCACCACAGCCCATCCCAGCCCACCACAGCCCGTCCCAGCCCACGACAGCCCGTCCCAGCCCACCACAGCCCGTCCCAGCCCACCACAGCCCGTCCCAGCAGACCACAGCCTGTCCCAGCACACCACAGCCCGTCCCAGCCCGTCCCAGCCTGTCCCAGCCCGTCCCAGCCCGTCCCAGTTTACCACAGCCCGTCCCAGCCCACTACAGCCCGTCCCAGCTTGCCACAGCCCGTCCCAGCTCGCCACAGCTTGTTCCAGCCCGCCACAGCCCACCACGGCCCGTCCCAGCCCACCACGGCTCACCACAGCCCACCACAGTTCACCACGGGCCATCTCAGACCACCATGACCTGTCCCAGCCACCACGGCCCACCACAGCCCAACCCTTCCCATACCGGCTCAAAACGGCCCACCACAGCCCACCACGTCCCGTCCCAGCCCACCACGGCTCACCACAGCCCACCACAGTTCACCACGGGCCATCTCAGACCACCATGACCTGTCCCAGCCCACCACGGCCCACCACAGCCCATCCCTTCCCATACCGGCTCAAAACGGCCCACCACGGTTCACCACGGCCCGTCCCAGCCCACCACGCCCCACCACAGCCCCTCCCAGCTCACCACAGCCCGTTCCAGCCCACCACAGCCCGTCCCAGTCCATCCCAGCACGTCCCAGCCCACCACGGCCCGTCCCAGCCCACCACGGCCCACCACAGCCCGTCCCAGCCCGTCCGAGCCCACGACAGCCTGTCCCAGACCACCAGAGCTCGTCCCAGCCTGTCCCAGCCCACCACAGCCCGTCTCAAGCTCACCAGAACCCACCACAGCCCACCATAGCCCGTACCAGACCACCACGGCCGTC